>NW_007225688.1:67964-199596 GCF_000164805.1 Carlito syrichta
AACCATCAAGAGAGCAGGGAGACAGCCTACAGACTGGGAAAAATTATTTGCCAACTCCAGGTCTGACGAAGGCTTAACATCCTGGATCTACAGGGAACTCAAATGTGCTGAAAAGAAAAAAAACAAACAACCCCATTATAAAATGGGCAAAAGACATGAACAAACACTTCACAAAGGAAGACATCCTAGTAGCCAACAGACACATGAAGAAATGTTCAACCTCACTAATCATCACGAAATGCAAATCAAAACCACACTGAGATACCACCTAACTCCAGTCAGAATGGCAATTATCAACAACTCAAAAAATAACAGCTGCTGGAGAGGGTGTGGAGAAAAGGGAACACTTTTACACTGTTGGTGGGAGTGTAAACTAGTGCAACCTCTGTGGAAAGCAGTGTGGCGATTCCTAAAAGCTCTAAAAATCGACCTTCTATATGACCCCGCAATCTCCCTACTGGGAATATACCCTGAAGAACTCAAATCACTCTATAAAAAAGATACCTGCACACGTATGTTTATTGCAGCATTGTTAACAATAGCAAGAACCTGGATACAACCATGCTGCCCATCAAAAGAGACTGGATTAAATAAATGTGGTACATATACATGATGGAATACTACGCAGCCATAAAAAAGAACAAAATTATGAATTTCGCAGCAACCTAGATGGAACTAGAGTCTATAATACTGAGTGACCTCTCACTGATACAAAGATCCGAGTATCACATGTTCTCACTCATATAATGGACCTTCAACATCCAATGTAATACTATAAGAAAATTACTGATGGTACTGGGAAACTATGGGGGTGGGAGATGGGATTAACAGTAGTAAATATCTGTCTGGGTAACAGGGAAACACCTCTTATCAACAGGGTGCCTGAATGAAACATAATTGTATACCTAACCCTTAACTGTACCCCACAAAACCATAATAAAAAATATTTTAAAAACCAAACAAACTGGGGTCCAATTCATTCTGGCCTATATTTTTTCTTCTGATAAGTATGCAACAATTTTGATTGGTCTCCCCAGGTAGGTTGTCTGATCTTTTTCCCTTGCTGCTTTTAGTATTTTTCTTTTATATCTACTTTGTATAGGCAAATTACTATGTGTCTAGAGGTTGGTCTTCTCATAAGATGTCTTTCCGGGGTTCTCTGAATCTTCTATGCTTGTGTAGTCATTTTTCTGGCCAGATGAAGGAAGTTTTCTTGAATGACCTCATGGGATGTTTGTTCCAAGCTGTTTTCCATTTCTCTTTCTATGTCAGGTATTCCAGTCAGATGTAGGATTGGTTTCTTGATAAAAATCACACATTTCTTGGAGAGTTTCCTCTTTCTTAAGTTTTTTTTTTTCCCTATATTTTTAATAGATTGGGTTAATTCCATATTTTGGTCTTCCAGCTCTGAGATTCTTTCTTCTGCTTGGTCAATTCTGTTTCCCATGCTTATCAATTTGCTATTTATTTCTTGAATGGAATTTTTTGTTTTTGTTATATCTAGTATGATTTCTTGAGCCTTTCTAGCTCTGTTGCAATTTCATTTAGTTTTAGCCCTTGCGTTTCTTGATTTTTATCCATTCTATCCAACAATTCTCTGATCTCTGTTAATACCTCTGGGTACTATTGTTCTGGGAGATAGCGAATGTCTGTGCCCCAGGTGCTGTTCTTTCTAGCACTAAGTCTTTGTTGGGACTCTGATGGTTACAGGCAGTTTTTTGTTGTTTTTTTTTTCATTTGTAGCCATTCTCTTGTCTTTCTTTTTAATTCCATTGTTTAGTGGAAAATGGAGTATCAGTCATTCCTGATATTTGTTCTACCTTTTATTCTTTCTTGAGCTGGGGCTCTGGGTTTGTTCAATTGTGAATAGGGCTGGGGTGGGGCATTGTGCTATCTCTTTACAATTTTGAAGACTTACTGTGGGGGAGGGGGCTGTAAGAATTCTGAACCTATTGGCAGGTCATAATATTTACTATCTGGTGAATGAGCCAGCTGGGACTTGATCTTTTTCTCTGCACAGTATGACCTTACAGTGGGTATGTTTGTATAGACTCCTGATTCCAAGACAGGGTATAAGAGGGAAAAGAGAGAAAAAAGTCAAAGGAGGAGAAAGAGAGAAAAAAAGGGAAATGAAAAATAGAAGAAGAAAAAAAGAAAGAAAAAACATAAAAAACAGAGAAAGAACAAAGAGAAATAGAAGAAGGAAAGAAAAGAGAAAACCAACCAATAAACTAAGCAACCAAATGAGATAATCAACCAAACAATCCAACCCACCCCCGCAAAAAAACACAATACCAAAAACAAACAAAAAGAGTTGATAAAGAGTTCTCAGCTTTAGTTTATCTCTTTGAGAGAGAGGACTCCCTCTTGTGATGGGTTCTGTGACTGCAAGGCTGTTACTGCATGTTCCCTATTCACTGTTGGAACTTAAGATGTTAGAATCTTCACACCCTGCTTCCTGCAATTGGTAGCCATAGCATGTCTGTGTGGGGGAAGGGGGCTAAAATAACTTGGCACAGAACCAATCGGGATCTCAACCCTGTGTTTCTTCTCCTAGCTTTGTCACAGCTTCCAGAGCATCCAGTTCACAGAAGCGGAGTGGAGCTCCTTATCTCTGCTCCTTCCTTCTGAGCTGTTTCACTTGTTGCTAGGGGTGGGAAGAGTCAGTTAGACACTTACCAGTTTCCTTCTTGGGCAGTTCTGTTGTCTGCATCTATCACCCAGCAGCTGGCTCAGGTTGGAGAGTGAATCATCTGGAATTCCACATCTGCCATTACCTGCCGAGGTTTGTGCACTGGAGCAATGTTCTCTGAGCTCACAAAGACCAGCCAATGCAACACAGAGATAGCGCCTGGTCCCAAGATGTAGTTCTGCTATTCCACAGAGACTGCCCTAGAGCACTTCTCTGCCCAGGCATTAAGAGAATCTAGTCAGTTTCTCTGCTGACTGTTGTTCCTGTCACCAAAGGGGTCGATAGCTCCCTCTCCACAGTTACCACAGTTACCACAGTCTCCGGATCTCAGGATCTGGTGGCAAGGCTCTGGAGCCCAGTCCAGGCTCAGCGTGGCATCTTCCTGCTGTTTCCTGGGGACTCTGCCTCAGGTTCCCTTGCTGCACTCCCTCTATAGCCCTCACTGCTAGCATTCAGCCTGGCACTGTGGTGTTGGGGTCGACGATCACTCCAGTCATTCTTCCCAGGAAAAGCTCTGCTGATTTTAGAAAATGGAGCGAGCTCAGCTTCTGTGCTCCAGAAAGTGCTAGGGTCCAAGAAGAGCATCTGCTGCAGCACCAGTGGCTTCACCAGGCGGGCCCTAACTACTTGCTCTCAAGTCCCCACTCAGTCAGCCTCTCACATTCCCACTTACAAACAGAAACACATGCAGAATTGTCCATACAATCACTCACACACACAGGGACTTGTAACCGACTGGTTACACCGCCATCTTCCCAGAAATCTTCATGAAGTTGTTTTCTAACTGACCTTTCTGCTATGGAAACAAAGTATACTCTTAAGATATATTCTCAATAGATTTATAAACTGAGCTCGGTGGCTCAGTCTGTAATCCCAGCACTTTGGGAGGCCCAGACAAGTGGATTGCCTGAGTCTGTGGTTCAAGATCAGCCCGGGCAACTTTGTGAGACCTCATCTCTACGATAAATCAAAAATTATCTGGGTGTGATTGCATGCACCTATAGTTCTGGCTACTTGAAAGACTGAGGTAGAAGGAGCACTTGAGCCCAGCAGTTCGATGCTGGGGTGACTATGAGTGTGCCGCTGCACTCCAGCTTGGGCAACAGAGTGAGACTCCAACTTAAAAAAAAATAGATTTATGAAAATCTTTTGTCTTAAAGTTATAAAAACAAGTTTTACTTTTAAAATTTATAACACGCACACCAAAAGTACACAAATCTTAATATGTACAACTTGATGGACTTTCACAAAATGAATACTTTCATACAACTACTAGCTCAAGAATAACCAGCCTTCCAGAGCATTGTCTATGTTTCCTCCCAATCATAAGACCTTTCCTCTTCTACTATGATGGCCACTCTTCTGACCCCTAACACCGTAGATTAGTTTACCTGTTTTGAATTCCAAGAAGGTGACTTTATATAATTTATATTTTTTTGTATTTAACTTCTTTAAGTCCAAATTACACTTATGAAAACAATGCATATTGTTTGTTGCTACACAGTATTTCACTGTATAAATGTGCCAAAATGTATCATTCTACTACTGATGGACACTGGACTTGATTTTAGCTTCTTGCTAGTTTAAATAATGCTGCTATGGATTTTTTGTGCATATCGTTTGGAGCACTTAGGTATATATATACAAATTTGGGTGTTATATGTCTAGACATCAAATTGTTACACAATAGGACATATTTAGATTTTTATCGGAAGGAGGCTAAGTGGTTTCCCAAAGTGATTGAACAATTTACATTTCATACTAATAATGAGCATCAGTGTATGAGTTCCCATTGCTTCACAGCCTCAGCAATACTAGTTTTTAAACTTTTAATTTTGAAGCAATTTTAGACTTACACGAGAGTTGCAAAAGTATAAAAGACAATTTCTATATTCAATTACCCAGAGTCTTCTTTAGTTGACATCTTACATAATTATAGTACACTTATCAAAACTAAGAAATAAATATTGATACAATACGATTAGCTAAACTACAGACTTTATTCAGAGTCATCAGTTATTCTGTGAATATGCTTCTATTTTTCTAGGATCCAGTCCAGGATTTCACATCACACTTTGTTGTCATGTCTGCTTACTTAGTCTCCTCTATTTGGTGACCTTGTCTTTCTAAACTTCATATATCTAAAAGGCACTGGGAGGATTTTGTGTGGAATGGTCCTTAATTTGTATTTGTCTAACATAAGAAAAAATGCTTAACATCACATAATCAGAGAATTGCAAATAAAAAACATCAGTGAGATACTATCTCACACCAGTCAATGGCTATTATTGAGAAGTAAAAAACAATAGATGTTGGTGAGGTTGTAGACTAGAGAGAATGCTCATACTGCTAGTGGGAGTATAAATGAGTTTAGTCCCTGTGGAAAACAGTTCAGAGATTTCTCACAGAATTAAAAGTAGACTACCACTCTACCCAGAAATCTCATTACTGGGTATATACCCAAAGGAAGACAAATCATTCTACTGAAAAGATAACTGCACTTGTATGTTTATGGTAGCACTATTCACAATAGCAAAGACATGTACCAACTTAGGTGCCCATCAATGATGGACTGGATTTTTTAAAATATAGAATATATACATCATGAAATACCACACAGTCATAAAAAGGTACAAAATCATGTCTTTGCAGCAACATAAATGCAGCTAGAGACCATTATTCTAAGCAAATTAACAGAAACAGAAAACTAAATATGGCATGTCCTCACTTATAAGTGGAGGCTAAACACTGGTAGTGTTTCAGCCCTCCCTCCCTTCCCTCCCTCCTCCCTTTAGGAATCTCCAGTGTCTGTTGTTCTCATCTTCATGTCTGTGATGATGAAGATGAGATGAAAACAACAGACACTGGAGATTTCTAAAGGGAGGAGGGAAGGAAGGGAGGGAGGGTTGAGAAACTACCTATTGGGTACCAGGCTCATTTTGGGTCATAAGTCCAATAGAAACCCAAACTTTACATCATGCAATATATCCATGTAAAAAAACATGCACATATACCTTCTGAAGTTAAGATTTTAAAAATTGTGTTGTCTAATATGTTGTCATGATTAGATCAAGGTTTTGCTTTTGAGAGAATTATACAAGGACCATGTGTCCTTCTCAGTGAGTCAAATTAGAGGGTAAATGATATTATATACCTACTTGTGATGCTAACTTGGATTAGTGAGTTGAAGTGGTGTATGTCCATTTTGACATGGCTAACTACTTGTTTTACTGTTGTAATTAGTAAATATTTAGAGGAAAATACTTTGAGAATTTGCTAATATCTGGCTTTTTAAAATTTCACCACTAATTTTAGCATCTATAGGTGGAGGCTGTGTCCATCTATTATTACCATGCTGTTTCATTTGTGATTTTCTATTTTGCTCATCTTTCTTCATTTACTAATTGGAATTCTTCTATAAAGAAGTATTATCCCTTTTATCTCATTTGTTTACTCACTTATTTCATGTATTTTCTGAGTTATAATATACAATGCTATTACTATTTATTTTGTTGCTCCCATTGTTATGATTTAAGTGATAAGGAGTCAAGGGAGGACATATTCTCATTCTTAATGTTTTGTTGTGTTTTTTTGCATGCTTGTTTACTTTCTAGTAATATAAGATGCATCCAGTTCATCTTGTATTTTTCTAACCTTGGAATTAACCACTTCTTCAAGAATCCCTGGTCACTTATATTGGAGAGTGATATTTAGAAACCAAAAGATCTAGACATTAGTTGTGTTCATTGCCACAGGGAGGTCACTGCTTGATTTCCTTGGTGAATTGAGTTAGGAAATACATCTATGTGGTACTAATCCAAGCATAAAGACAAATCTGTTATCTATCTGTTAAGTATCTTTCTATCTATCTATCTGTCTATCTGTCTGTCTATCTATCTATCTATCATCTTTCTACCATCTACCTACCTACCTATCTATCTTCTATCTATCTATCATCTCTCTATCTGTTATCTAAAATAAAACCCACAATTTCATACTAATAGCTGTGACATCAGCTTTCCCATATTCATGGTAACCTTCTCCCTTTCTTTATTTTTAACTTCCTTCTTTGAAAGTGAGCAACCAAACTCTCTTTATCTACAACACATTTACCTACTTGTGCAAGCCTAATATACACATAGGTAATTTCATAAGTGCTAAACCATATATCTATGAAAGATATATTTATCAACTACAGTTAGTTTTAGTATCAACTACAGTTAGTTTTTATTTAGCATATAGTATTAATCAAAATACTTTTGTCCAAAATTTAGCATATAGTATTAATCAAAATACTTTTGTCCAAAATTTAGCATATAGTATTAATCAAAATACTTTTGTCCAAAATTATTTAAGTCAACTACTTTTTTCCTGATTTCCTTCAGTGTGGCTATGTAATTTACATTTAATAGAATTTGTCTATCAATTTGGTAGTCTGCATTTTGTCTTGGGGGTTTTCAACAATTTCTTAAATTAAATTTCTTAAATTTTCACATAGCAAAAATATTTAATAAATAGCTTTTAAAGTGTAAATGAATTGCATATGGTAAAACGCATTATTTTTGGTGTAGTTATATGAGTTTTTAACAAAGACAGAGTTGTGTATTCATCACATTTTCTTTCAGAAGAGTTCTCACTCACCCAAAATTCCTTGAGCAGCCTTTTTGTAGTCAATATGCAATAACTTCCTCATTCCCAACTGATCTATTTTCTGTGTGTACATTTTTACTTTTTCCAGAGTGTCATATAAATGGACTCATACAGTATGTAGCCTTTAGGGACTGGCTTATTTCCCTTAGTGAAATGCATTTAAGATTCATTCATGTTGCATGTTTCTTTCCTTTTATATTACACTGTATGTACCACATTTTGTGTATCAGTTTACCATTTAAATAATATGTAGATTATAATGTAAAAAGCTGCTATAAATATCAATATACAGGTTTGTGTGAAACTGTTTCCATTTCTTGGGATCAGTTTTTAAAAATTAGATTGCTGGGTCATATGGTACATATGTGTTTAATTTTATAAGAAGCCTCTATACTATTTTCCAAATTGACCGTACTTTTGCCATCAGCAGTGTCTGAGTTTCAGGTGTTCTACATCTTTGCCAGCACTTGGTAGTGCTATTTTGCACCTTTTCTAATTGATGTGGATGGTATCCCATTGTTTTAATTTTTAGTTCATTAATTATCTCTACTTATGTGCTATTCATATACCCTTTTTGGTGAAGTGTCTCTTTAGATCTTTTGCCAATTTGTTTTATTGATTTATTTGCTTTATTACTCTTGTATTTAGATAATTTGTTGCATAATCTAGATACAAGTTATTTGTTAGAAATGTGATTTACAAATATTTACTCCTAGTCTGTGGCTAGGAGTCTTTTCATCCCTGTATCAGTGTATTTAGAAGAGCAAAATATTTTAATTTTAATAAGGTTCAATTGATATTTTTTTTTTCACAGATTGTGTTTTCAGTAGTATATCTAAACTATCATCATCAAACACAGGGTCATACAGATTTTTTCCTATGTTTTCATCTAGAAGTTTTATAGGTTTTAGTCAATGATCTATTCTGTGTATATTTTTCTAAAAGGTTTGAGGTATAGATTTTCTATGCATATCCAATTATTTTAGCATCATTTTTTGAAAATACTAACATTTTCCCACAGAATTTCCTTTATATAGTTGGTGGAAATCAATTCACACTATTTGTGAGGACTTATTCTAGGCTCTTTATTTTGCTTCACTGATCTGTAAGTCATTCACAAATACCACACTGTCTTAATTAATGTCATTTTGTAGTAAGTCCTGAAATCAGGTAGTGTGATTCCTTTAGCTTTGTTCTTCTTTTGCCGAATTATTTGGCAATTTTAGTTCCTTTTGAATCAACTTTTTGGTAGAAGTACAAATTGAATTTTTATTTGCATTGTGTTAATTCTGTGGATTAAATTGGACAGAACTGACATGTTAGAAGTAGTCAGTCTTCCAGCTCATGAATATAGCATGAATATATATCTCCCCATTTGTTTAGATTTGAGATTTCTTTCATCAATGTTTTGTAATTTTTAGCATACAGACATTGAGATTATGCTTTTAGATTTATATCTAAATATTTTAGGGTGCTATTGTAAACGGTATTTTGAAAAATTAATTGCAAGCATATATAAAATAATTTATTTTTGTACAACTACATTGTATTTTACAACTTTCCTAAACTTATTGACTGGGAGCTTCTGTATAGCTTGTTAAGAAGTTATTTATAAAGAAAGCCAATTTTATTTAATATTTTCTAAGCTGCATGTCTTTTTTTCTTCTTTTCATTGCTTTATTGCACTAGCTATGACTTCTAGTAAGATATTGAAAAGAAATGATGGAAGAGGACATTCTTACCTTGTTCTAGATCTTAAGGTGAATACATAACATTTTTCATTGTGTATGATGTTAACTTTTTTTTTTAAGATGGTCTTTTTCAGGATTCGAAAGTTTTCTTCATTCCTAGTATGCTGAGGATTTTTGGTTTTATTTATTTATTTACTTACTTTCTTATTATTTATTTTAAAGATGTGGGGTACAATTCAGGATTAGGTATACAAGTGTTCATCATACAGGTAAAGTTTGGGCCTCCCATTGGTTCCCACTTTACCTCATGGAAGGTCAGGTACCCTTACTGATGTTGTGTTCCCCCCACTACCCCTGCTGTATCCTGTTACTGCCAATCACCTTCTTATAGTATTATGGGAAAAGTTCAGGTTCACCTTAAAAGTGAGAATATGTGGTACTTTATTCTTCGTTTCTGAGATAGATCACTGAATATGATTGACTCTAATCCATTCAAGTTGCTGCAAAGTCCATATGCTTGTACTTTATGTCTGCAAAAAGTATATTGTGTATATGTACCACATTCTTTTTCCAGTCCAGTTTTGATGTATATCATGGTTGGTTTCATGTTTTTGCTGTTATGAATAGTGCTGCAATAAACATGCATGTGTAGGTATCTTTTTTGTGTAACGATTTCAGTTCCTCCATGTTCCTTCGTATATGTTCTCAGCAGGGGAATTGCTGGGTCACATGAAAGGTCAATGCCTATTCTTTTAGAAATCGCTACACTGTTTTCCAAAGAGGTTACATTAGTTTGAATTCCCCCCAGCAGTGTAGAAGAATTCCTTTTCCTCAGCATTCTCTCCAGCATTTGTTGTTTGTATTAATGATGGCTATTCTAACAGGAATTAGGTGGTATATCAATGTGGTTTTGATTTGTATTTCTCTGATGATTAGTGAGGCTGAGCACTTTTTCATATGTCTGTAGGCTGTCTGTATATCTTCTTTTGAGAAGTGTCTATTCATGTCTTTTGCCCACTTTTTAATGGGGCTATTTGTTTTTTTCCTTTGTTATATCTGAGTTCCTTATAAATCCTAGATGTTAGGCCTTTGTCAGATATACAGTTGGCAAATAATTTTTTCCCTAGTCTGTGGGCTGTCTCCCTGCTCACTTGATGGTTTACTTTGCACACATAAACAGAAAAAAACAAACAAAAGAAGAAACAAACGAAAAAAAAAAGGGGGGAATTCAGATCAAACCCTCACATACATACTTATGCACAAAGGAAAAATATTTAAAAATAGATGAACTACAAACAGGCAAAAAAATTTTAAACATTTAAAAAAAAAAAAAAACCACAAAAACCCTTTCCTCTTGTGGCAGACTCTATAATTGTTCCTCTAGTCATCTCTCTCCTGCTGCTTCCTGCCCTCTCCTCTTTTACTCTCTCCTCAGTGTCCAGAGTAGGGAAAGAGGAGGGACAGTGGAGATGGGTGGGGCTACACTCTCATATGGTCAGGGATATCTCCTCTAGTGGGGAGGTGTGGGATTGTCACTTCCCCAGGTATGTATTCATGGGGTCTGCCCCAGCCAAGTCCTATCCTAGAAAGCAGTTCTCCTATTGCAACTGATTAAAAGACTACGCTTGGGTTTGTCCCTTTCAGTAATGGCCCAGCTGTGTGGGTCTGACATTCAGAGGATTGCTAGGGAAGACGGTGTTTGGTCAACCCTGGACTCACCATTGATCTCTTTGGAGTTCTTCCTTGTCCTTTTCTGGCCACACCATTTGTCCTGTGGCTGGATCAGGGTAGGGGGTGGGGCGCCTGGGACTCAGCACACGTCAGGTCCCTCCAAAGTTTGTGCTTTCAGGATCTTCCTTCTGGGTCACGATCAACCCCTGAGTAGTTGATCCAACTGTCAGAGAGATCAGGTCTGTTGCTCCATGGTGAGCAAGTCGGGGCACTTTCCTGCCCTGCCTTCAAGATGGTGGCAGAGTGCCTGTTGTCCACTCCAGTGGGACAGTGCCTCTGGACTACCTCTGCAGCCCCTGCTGCTAGTGCCTTGCCAGGCACTGAAGTGGTGAGGCAAAGCTTGGAGCTGGCAGTCTCTCCTACTGCAGTGGTGAGGCAGAGCCTGGGGTGGTAGTCTCTCCCTCACCACTTCTTCACAGGAAAAATTTGTCCATTAAAAAAAATGGTGCTCAGCTTCTGTGACCTGGTAAGCACCAGGAACCAAGTGGAGAAGCTGCAGCACCAGCTGTTGCACCAGGAGGGTCCTGGCCACTTGCTCACGAGCCCCTAAATAGTCTCTCCCAGATTTTTCTTCCCAGGAAGGGTTTTGTTGATTAAATATATATATATTAAATACATATATATATATGGCGTTTGGCTTCTGTGACCCAGGAATCACTGGGGTCCAAGTAGAGCAGCTGTGGCATCAGCCACTGCACCAGAAGAGTTCTGGCCACCAGCTGCCTAGCCCTCAGTCAATCAGCCTTTCACACACTCACTCACTCACCAGCACATACACAAAATTTCCCATACACTCACTCACACCAGGACTTGCATAGTATGACTGGCTGGGCCGACATCTTTGCGACCCTCCTGTAGATAGCTTTCTTATGATGAAGTCAATTTCCTGGTTGTTATTGGTCTATTTAGTGTCTCAATGTCTTCTTGTTTCAACCTTGGGAGGTTATATGATGTCAGGAAGTCCTCCATTTCATTTGAGTTATCAAGTTTGTTTCCATACAGGTGTGCATAGTGATCTCTGATAATCTACTGTATTTCTTTGGGGTCAGTTGTGATTTGATCTTTTGCATTTCTGGTTGTATTTATTTTCTCTCTTTTTCTTGCTAGGACCCCATTTTGACTAGGGGTCCATCAAATTTGTTTATTACTTCAAATAATCAACTTTTTGTTTGTTGGTTTTTTTCTTGATTTTTGTCTTATATGTCCCCTATTTTGACTTTTACTTTGCTAGTTAGGGTTTTGGTGATCTTGCCTTTTTAGCACCCTTAGGTGCTAAAACTTGTTCAGTTGCTAACTTGTGATCTTTCCATTTTCTTGATGTGTGTTCATAGAGATATACATTCCCCTCTTAGAACTGTTTTCATGGCATCCAGAGGTTTTGGTAGGATGCTTCTTCCTTTTCACTTGTTTCCAGGAATCTTTTAATTTCTGTTTTGATTTCAGCGTTGACCCAGTAGTTGTTCAGCATCATGCTGTTTTGTGTCCATGTTTTTGTGGGTTTGGGGGGAATTTTGATGGTGTTGATATTTATTTTTATTCCACTGTGATCTGAGAAGGTGCATGGAAGTATTTCAATCTTATGAAATTTGTTTATGCTTGAATTATGGCTGAGGATGTGATTGATCTTGGAGTGCATTCCATGTGGTGATGAGTAAAGTGAATATTCTGAGGTTGTTGGGTGAAGTGTTCTATAGATATCTATTAAGTCCATTTTATTGAGTGTCAAGTTGAGGTTTCAGATATCTTTGTTGATATTTTTCCCCCTCAATGATCTATCTAGAGTTGTTAGTGGGGTTCTTAAGTCCTTAGGTATAATTGTGTTAGTGTCAACACCTTTTTTTAAGTTTAATTAGTAGTTGCTTTATAAATGCTGGTGCTCCTGTGTTGGGTACATATATGTTTAGAATGGATATTTCTTTTTGATGGATTGAACCACTTATACTTACATAGTGTCCGTCTGTATCTTTTTAAATTTTTGGTAGCTTAAAGGTTGTTTTCTATGACATTAAGATCATGACTCCTGCTTTCACTTATACTTACATAGTGTCTGTCTGTATCTTTTAAAATTTTTGATAGCTTAAAGGTTGTTTTCTCTGATATTAAGATCATGACTCCTGCTTTCTTTATGATCCATTTGCCTAGAAATTCATTTTCTGTGCTCTAACTTTGAATCTGTGTGGGTCCCTTGTGGTGAAAAGAGTTTCCTGCATGGAACAAATTATTGAGCCATGGTTATTTTGTTATCCAGTTTGCCATTTGTGTCTTTTCAGTGGTGCATTTTAACCCATTCACATTCAGATGATTATTGAAATGTGATTGTTTATTTCCATCATAAGGTTCTTAGAAAGATTTTCTTTGTTTTCTTTTAGCTTTGGGGTTGATGTATGTGTGTGCTTTCAAGCTTGTAGTCACTGAGTTCTCTGTTGATTCTCTGTTCTATTGTTCTCTTGGAAAGTGCATGTTCATTCTTTTTGTTTTTCTTTTTTTCTTTCTTCTGTGCTTAATACTTTTTAAAGCCTCTCTTGTAGAGCTGGTCTGGAAGTTGCATAATCTCTTAGGAATTGGATGTCTGGGAAGGATTTTAATTCTCCATCACCGTTGAAGCTGAGATTGACTGGGTAGGAAATTCTTGGTTGAAATTGTTTGTTTTTGAGGACTTTGAATATTGGACTCCAGTCCCTTCTAGCTTATAGTGTTTCTGTCAACATGCCTGCTGCTATTCTGATTGGTTTTCCCCAGTCTGACCTTTCTCTCTTGCTGCCTTTAGGATTTTTCTCCTGTTCCTACTTTGTGTATGCAAATTACTATGGGTCTGGGGGTTGGTCTTCTCACTTGATGTCTTGCCATGGTTGTCTGTATCTTTTGTGTTTGGATGGTCATATCTCTGGTGAGTTGGGGAAAGTTTTCTTTGATAAACTCCTGGAATACTTGCTCCAAGTTGTTCTCCATTTTCCTTTCTTTCTGGGATACCAGTCAGGCATAGGTTTGGCCTCTTGATAAAATTGCCCATTTCTTGGAGGCTTTGTTATTTCTTTCTGAGTTTTCTGTTTTTTAAAGTTCAGGTTAATTCCATGGTCTGGCCTTCAAGTCCTGAGAATCTTACTTCTGCTTGATTAGGTTCTGCTTTCCATGTTTGTCATCTTGTTATTTATTTCCTGGATGAAATGTTTTATGGCCAAAATCTCTGTTACAAGTTCTTTCAGTGGTGCATCTTATCTTTCATTAGTCTTATTCACTCTTTCCATCTGTTCCCTCATCCCTGCTGTATCCTAGGGCCAGTTGTTGGTGACTTCTATTGTTTGGATTTGAGGTCTAACTTTTGGGTGTTTTCTCTTTGTAACACTGGGAATTACCTGTGTCCTTCTGTTGATTTTCCTCATTTGTGACAAATCTCTTTTTTTCTCTTTAGTTCCATTATTCAGTGGCAGTGGGGGAGGGCTTCACTTCTAATGTTTGCTCAGTCCTCTATTCTTCCCTGATTAGGACTCTGAATTTGCTCTACTTTGAAACTGGGCTGTAGGTAGGAAGCTTTGCTGTCTCTTGTCATTTTGAGAGTTGAACTAGGTGGAGAAATGGGAGCACTGATCTCTTCTGAGGTCTTCCTCATCCTTTTCTGGCCATACCCTTTGTCTCTCAGCTAAATCAGGGTAGGGAGTAGAGCACAAGAGACTCAGCACTTGTTCTGTTTCTCTGGAGTTTGTGTTTTCCAGATATTCCCTCTGGGCCATGATCAACCCCTGAGTAGTTAATCTGCCAGTCACAGAGATCCAGTTGGGTCTGCTGCTCTATGGTGAGCAAGCTGGAGCACTTTCCTGCCCAAACTCCAAGATGGTGGCAAGGTGCCTCTTTCATCTTCTGCAGTGGGGCTCTGGCTTTGGATTCCCTTGCTGTGCTCTCTCCGCAGTCCTTGATGACAGTGTATGGCCAGTTGCTGCAGTGGTGAGGCAGAACATGGAGCTGGCAGTCTCTCCCGATAGCTTCTTCTTGAGAAGGGTTTTGTTGATTTTTTTAAAATGGCACTTGACTTCTGCATCCTGGGAAGCACTAGGAACCAAGCAGAGCAGCTGTAGCTCCAGAGTCTTCACCAGGAGAGTCCTGACCACTTGCTCCTGAGTCTCACTCACACTCCTACTTACGCACCAACACGTACTCAAAATTTTCCACACACTCACTCACTCACACTGGGACTCACTTATTCTGACTGGCTCCCCTGCCATCTTCCTGAGAATCTCCTGCTGAGATTTTTTTAAGAATCACATATGAATATTGAAATTTATCAAAATAGTTTTCTCTATGTATTAAGAGTATCATGTAGTTTTCCTTATTCAGTATCTTAGTATGGTGAATTAAGTGGTTTGATTTAAAAATATTGAACCAAGATGCATTCCTGGATGGAGGGGACACTTGTTCATGGTGTATTATTATTCTTATATGTTGCTGCATTTAAGTTACTAATATGTTGTTGATCATTTTTGAGTCTATATTTATAAGGGGGTTAGTCTATAGATTTCCTGTAATGTCTCTGTCTGATTTTGAAATTAGGTTTATGCTTGCTTCATAAAATGCCCTGTGAGTTGTTACCTTCTATTATATTTTCTGAAAGAGAGTATGCAGAATCATTTTTCTTTCTTAAATGTATAACAGAATTCATCATTGAAGTCATCTTCTGAATCCTTTTTTAAAAAGTTTTTAAATTACAAATTTGGTTTATTGGATATAGGTAATTTGTGTCTTCTTGAGTAAATTTTGGTAGTTTGTGTCTTTCAAGAAATTGGCCCATTTCATCTATCATTCTAATTTATGGATATTGCGTTGTTTCTAGTATTCTCTTATAATTTTAAGATCTGTGGAGTCTGTATCACCCTTTTTATTCTTGATATTTGTAATCTGCATTTTCTCTCTCTCTCTTGCTCTCTCTCTCTCTGGTTAGTCTAGATAGAGGTTTATCAGTTTTGCTGTTTTTTCAAAGTACTGTTTTTTTTTTCATGTTCCAATAAAACTTTATTTACAGAAATAGGTGGTGAGCTGTTGCTTGCCCACTTTGGTATGCAGAGTAAAGAGGAAACTCATGACTTAATAAAAGACGCTTTCAGTAAATGTTTTCTACCTGCACCTCTGGCTTCTTTGCTGTCATTCCCCCTCTTCACATGACGGGCTGTCCTCTTGAAAGCTTTCATGTCACTGCTCTTTTTTTTTTCATTTTGTAGCAACTTTACTTACATATAATTCACACACTACACCATTTACCCTTAAAACGTACAACTCTGCTGGGCTCGGTGGCTCAGCCTGTAATCCCGTGCCTTTGGGAGGCTGAGGTGAGTGAATTGCCTGAGCCCACGGGTTCGAGACCCGCCTGGGCAGCGAGACCTCATCTCTACAATAAATCAAAAAATCGACCGGGCGTGGTAGCGCATGCCTGTAATTCTGGCTACTTGGAAGGCTGAGGTGGAAGGATCGCTGGAGTCCAGCAGGTCGAGGCTGCAGTGGCCAGGAGCAGCCATTGCACTCCAGTCTGGGTGACAGAGTGAGACTCCAACTCAAAAAAAAAAAAAGTACAACTCAGTGATTTTTAGTATATTTACAGAGTTGTGCCACAGTTAATTTTAGAACATTTTCATCTAACCTTGCTTCCGAGACTTAGGCCATTACTAACCTACTTTGTATTCCTGCAGCTTTGCCCAGTCTGGACATTTCATATAAATGGAATCAGATGGTATGCGATCTTTTGTGACTGACTTCTTTCATAATGTTCTCAGTCTTGCAATTTCAATCTCATAATCTTTTTTTTTTGAGTTGGAGTTACACTCTGTCACCCAGGTTAGAGTGCCATGACTCGCTCACAGCCACCCCAATGCCAACTTGCTGGGCTCTGGCGATCCTTCTACCTCAGCCTTTCAAGTAGCATGCACTACCACACCCAGCTAGCTTTATTTATTGTAGAGATGAGGTCTCACCAAGTGGCCTGGACTGGTCTTGAACCAGCAGGCTCAGGTAATGCACTTGCCTTGGCCTCCCAAAGTGCTGGGATTACAGGCTGAGCCACTGAGCCTGGCCTCTCATAATCTTTTCAAGGTTCATCTGTGTTGTATTATGTATCAATATGCCATTATTTATGGCTGAATAATATTCTGTTATATGTTATAGACCACATTTTGTTTATCTATTCATCAGCTTGTGAACATTGGGGCTCTTTCCTGCTCAGCTATTTTTTTAATCAATATTTTTTATTTTGATATTGTGGGGTACAGCTTAGGGTTAGGTATACAAATATGCTTCATTCAGGCACCCTTGTTGATAAGGGGTGTCTCCCCGTTCCCAGACAGATATTGACTACAGTTAATCTCACCTCCCTTCCCCTCCCCCCCATAGTTTCCCAAAACTGTCAGTCTTTTTTTTATAGTATTATGGTGGATGTTCATGGTCCACTATATGAGTGAGAACATGTGATACTCAGATCTTTATTTCTGTGAGAGCTCATTCAGTATTATTGACTCTCGTTCCATCCAGATTGCTGCAAAATTCAAGATTTTGTTCTTTTTTATAGCTGCATAGTATTACATCATGTATATGTACCACATTTTTTTAATCCAGTTCTCCTTTGATGAACAGCATGGTTGGTTGCAGGTTCTTTCTATTGTGAACAATGCTGCAATAAACATTCATGTGCAGGTATCTTTTTGATAGAGTGATTTGAGTTCTTCAGGGTATATTTTCAGTAGGGGGATTGCGAGATCATATGAGAGGTTTATATTTAGAGCTTTTAGGAATCTCCACACTGCTTTCCACAGAGGTTGTACTAGTTTACACTCCCACCAAAGTGTAGAAGTGTTCCCTTTTCACCACACCCTCTCCAGCAAGTGTTATTTTTTGAGTTATTGATAATTGCCATTCTGACTAGAGTTAGGTGGTATCTCAGTGTGGTTTTGATTTGCATCTCCCTGATGATTAGTGAGGTTGAACATTTCTTCATGTGTCTGTTGGCTACTCAGATGTCTTCCTTTGTGAAGTGTCTGTTCATATCTTTTGCCCATTTTTAATGGGATTGTTTGTTTTTTTCTTTTCAGCACATTTGAGTTCCTTGTAGATCCAAGATGTTAAGCCTTTGTCAGACCTGGAGTTGGCAAATACTTTTTCCCAGTCTGTAGGCTGTCTCCCTGCTCTCTTAATGGTTTCTTTGGCTTTGCAGAAGCTTTTCAGTTTAATGAGGTCCCACTTGTCTATCTTATCTCTTATGGCCTATGGATTTCAGGTTTTGTTCAGGAATTGGATGCCAGTTCCAATTTCCATGAGGGTATGTCCTTCATTTTCTAAGGTTCTTATGGTTTGAGGTTTTACATTTAGGTCTCTGATCCATTTGGAGTTAATTTTTGTGTATGGGGACAGATAGGGGTCCTGTTTCAATCTTCTGCATGTGGTCAGCCAGTTTTCCCAGCACCATTTACTGAATAGGTTCTCCTCTCCCCAGTGGTAGGTAGTGGAGGCTTTGTCGAAGATGAGTTGGTTGAGAAATTGAGATTTCACTTCTGGAATCTCAATTCTATTCCATTGATCTATATGCTTGTTCCTATACCACTACCAAGCTGTTTTGATGATTGTAGCTTAATAGTAGAGTTTGAAGTCTGGTGATGTGAAACCAGCTGCTTTGTTTTTTTTGCTGAAGATTGTTCTGGCTATTCTTGGTAATTTATGTTTCCATATGAATTCCTGCATTGTTTTTTCTAGGTCTGAGAAGAATGTTGCTGGTAATTTGATGGGTATTGCATTGAATCTATAGATTGCCTTAGGTAAAATGGACATCTTCACAATGTTGATTCTTCCAACCCATGAGCATGGGATATTTTCCCACTTGTTTGTGTCATCTTTGATTTCTTTGAGCAGAGTTTTGTAGTTTTGATTGTAAAGGTCTTTCACATCTCTGGTTAGAAGATACCAAGGTATTTCATTTTTTTTTGTGGTTATTGTGAATGGAATTGTGCCTTTTATTTGGGTTTCTGTTTGTTTATTATTGGTGTAAAGAAATGTGATTGTCTTTTGTACATTTATTTTATATCCTGACACTTTTCCAAAGGCCTTTATCAGTGTAAAGAGGTTTTTCACAGATTCTCTTAGGTTTTCAAGGTACACAACCATGTCATCTGCAAAGAGAGATAACTTGACTTCCTCTTTTCCTATTTGGATACCCCTGATTGCCTTCTCTTCTCTGATTGCTCTAGCCAGGACTTCCAATACTATATTGAACAGGAGAGGTGAGAGTGGGCATCCTTATCTTGTTCCAGTTTTCAGGGGAAATGGGTCCAATTTTTGTCCATTTAGCAGTATGCTGGCTGTGGGTTTCTCATAGATGGCTTTTACTATTTTGAAGTATGTTCTTGGTATGCCTAGGGGTTCGAGGGTTTTTATCAAGAAGTGGTGCTGGATTTCATCAAAAGTATTTTCTTCATCTAATGATATAATCATGTGGTTTTTGTTTTGACATCTGTTGATGTATTTAATTACATTTATGGTTTAACGAATGTTGAACCAAACTTGCATCCCAGGGGTGAAGTCTACTTGGTCATGATGGATGATTTTTGAGATGTGTTGTTGAATCTGGTTTGCCAGGATGTTGAGAATTTTAGCACCTATATTCATCAAAGATATTGTCTTGTAGTTCTCTTTCTTTGTTGGGTCTTTACCTGGCTTGGGTATCTATGTGATGTAGCTTCGTAAAATGATTTGGGGAGAATTCCATCTTTCTCAATTGCCTGGAATACCTTCAGTAGGATTGATATCAGCTCCTCCTTAAATGTCTTGTAGAATTCTGCTGGAAAGCCATCTGGACCAGGGCTTTTTTTTTGTAGGTAGTTTTCTTATTACGTAGTCAATTTCCTTGATTGTTATTGGTCTATTTAGGGTCTCAATTTCTTCTTGTTTCAACCTAGGAAGGTTGTGTGATGTCAGAAAGTCCTCCATTTCCTTATGTCCCCAGCTATGATGGTGTTGGAGTCGATATACTTTATTAGTTTACCCAGAAGCCGCTTTATGAAAGTTGGTGCTCTTATGTTGGGTGCATATATGTTTAGGATGGATATTTCTTGTTAATGGATTGAACCTTTTATAATTATGTAGTGGTCTTCTGTATCTTCTGTATCTTTTTTGATTTTTGATAGCTTAAAGGGTATTTTGTCTGAGATTAAGATGGCGACTCCTCCTTTCTTCTGTTTTCCATTTGCCTGAAAATTTGTTTCCCATCCTCTTACTTTGAGTCTGTGAGTGTCCTTTCTAGTGAGGTGAGACTCTTGAAGGTAATAAATTGTTGCCTGGGGATCTTTTATCCATTTTTCCATTCTATATCTTTTCAGTGGTACATTTAGTCTGTTCACATTCAAGCTAATTATTGAAATGTGAGAGTTGATCCCTATCATAATGTTTTTTCAGATTTGTTGTTCTTTCTGTTTGTGTGTTGTCTTTCTTTTGGTTGTGGAGTTGGTTTATGTGTGTTTTTAATCTTTTGCCTGTACTCTTGTGAGAACGTTGTTGTTCTTTTTTCCTTTTCTTCTGTGTTCAATACTTTCTTCAGTGTTTCTTGTAGAGGTGGTCTGGTGGCTGCATAGGTTCTTAGGCATTGGATATCTGGGAAAGATTTCAATTCTCCCTCACTAATGAAGCTGAGCTTGGTTGGGAAGGTTATTCGCTGTTGAAATTGTTTACCTTTTAGAACTTTGAAGATAGGGCTCCAAGCTCTCCTAGCCTGGAAGATTTCTGTAGATAAATCTGCTATTCTAATTGGCCTTCCCTGGTAGGTAGTCTGACCTTTTTCTCTTGCTGCCTTTAGAATTTTTTCTTTTATAGCTACTTTGTTTAGGCAAATTATTATGTGTCTGGGAGTTGGTCTTCTCATTTGTTGTTTTGCAGGGGTTCTGTGAATCTCTTGTGTTTGAATTTTTCATCATTGATGAGTGAGGGAAGTTTTCTTGAATGATTTCATGAAATGTTTGCTCCAGTGTGACCTCTGTTTCTCTCTCTGCCTCAGGAAGGCCAATTCCTCTTAGGTTCATTCTCTTGAAGTAATCATTTATTTCATGAAGCTTTTGGTTCAGTCTTTTTGAGCTTCTTTTCCATGTTTTTGACAGTTTGGGTTAGTTCTGTGTTTTGTCATTTGTTGTCTTGCAGGGGTTTTGTGAATCTCTTGAATATTGCATCATTGATGAGTGAGTGAAGTTTTCTTGAATGATTTCATGAAATGTTTGCTCCAGTGTGGCTTCTGTTTCTCTTTCTGCCTCATGAAGGCCAATTCCTCTTAAGTTTGGTCTCTTGAAGTAATCATTTATTTCATGAAGGTTTTGTTCAGTCTCTTTGAGCTTCTTTTCCATGTTTTTGACAGTTTGGGTTAGTTCTGTGTTTTGGTCTTCGAGCTCTGAGATTCTTTCTTCTGCTTGGCTAATTCTGCTTTCCATGTTTATTAGTTTGTTTATTTCCATCACAGTATTCTTTACTGCTGTTATTTCTGACATCAGCTCCCTCCTATTTTCCTCTTGTCTCTCTTCAATTTTTTAAATTCTCTCTATTAATGTCTTGATGTCTGGGTTTGTTTCATGTGACCAGTCATTCTGGGGGCTCCTCTTTTTTTGTGGTCCGCTGTCTGTTTTCTCAGTGTTTGACCTCCCAAGGGTCTGTGTGAGATCTATATTCTTCTTCTGGTTTTTCTTCATTTGTGCATTTGTTGTTGTTGTTGATGTTGTTGTTGTTTCCCCCTTCCCTACTTTTTCCTTCCCTCCATATCACCAACTTCTTTAATTCCGTTATTCAGGGGTGGAGGAGTTGTTTTTACTTCTGTTTGTTCAATCTACTATTCTTCTTTATGTTTGTCCTCTTACTTTGTTCAATTCTAGAGTTGCACTGTAGGTTGGGGGTGGTTCTTTTTGCAGTTTTGAGATTTACTTGGGGGGGAGCTGTGATTCAAAATCTATCTGCTGCTCCTGGTATCCACCGACAGTTGTATGAATAATCTGAAACCCACTTCCCAGTGTCTTGGAATCTGCCCATGCTGTGGGGTTGTAGGTTTACTCCCTGAAATAAAATGTGGTTAACAGAGGGAAGAGAATGGAGCAGGCAGTGGGGGCAAGAAGGGGGTGGACAGATAGAGGAGTAAGGGTGAAAACAGACAAATGTACCAACGAATGGTGAGAGAGAGAAAAATGGAAACATATAAAAACAATAGACCACAGCTACAAACTAACCAACTCCCATACAAAAAAACTAAAACATGCAATGTTACTAACATACAGGCTTACCAACCTTCTTATTGGTGTGCTATTCCTCTATACAAAGATATGTTTACAGAGAGAAGAAAAGAAGGGAAAAGAAGGAGGAAGAAAAAAAGGGGGGAACAAAACAGAAGGAATAGAATTAAATCAGTAGACTAACAGAACCAATTGAGCACACTCTGAGATGTTTTGTTTAAGTCAAATTTCCTTTCAGCTCTGATTTCTATCTGTCTTTTCAGGCTGGTAAGTTTGTTCACAGTTAGGATCAGTTGCCACTGGCCTGTTGTGAAGGGCAGTCCAGATCATCATTCAGTTCACGACTGCCCCGTTCACCACTCAGATCTGACCTGTGTCTGTCAGGCTTCCATTTTTCCCCTTTTGGTGCCATTACCTTGAATCGCCAGCAGGTGTTGTTATCCCTCGCTCCAGATGGTCCTTATCTCAGCTGCTCACCTGCCCCTAAGGGAGGGGAGATGTTGCCTCAAGGCACACAGGAAGAGACCCATAGCCTGGCAGGACATCTCCGTGGCAGTAGACCTCAGCAGATCTTGCTCACAGGGGTTTCAAGGCCTGAAGTCATGGATCACCTCAGGCACGGGTCATGTGATGTGTAATGGCTGCCTTGGCCATGGCGGCTGCAGTTCAGTTCAGGCACTGATGATGTGATATGGAATGGCTGCCTCCGTGGGGCAGTATTCTTTACTGCTGTTATCTCAGTTATCAACTTCTTTCAATTTTCCTCTTGTTTCTCCTCAATTTTTTTTTATTCCCTCTATCAATGTCTTGATACCTGTGTTTGTAGTTTGAGGCCAATCATTCTGAGGGTTCTTCATTGTTTGCATTCCAAAGTCTGTTTTTCTCAGTGTCTGACCTCCCAGGGGTTTGTGTGAGACCCATATTCTTCTTTTGTTTTTTCTTCATTTGTGTAGATTTTCCTCCCTCCCACCTTTCTCCCCCCCCTTCTTTAATTCTGTTTTCAGGGATGGCATTGTTGCTTTT
Source organism: Carlito syrichta (assembly GCF_000164805.1). Lineage (NCBI taxonomy): Eukaryota > Metazoa > Chordata > Mammalia > Primates > Tarsiidae > Carlito > Carlito syrichta. The sequence goes on from NW_007225688.1 coordinate 90,974, forward strand.
ACTTCTGTTTGCTCAGTCTGCTATTATTCCTTATGTGGATTCTCTGGCTTAGTTCAATTCTAAAACTGGACTGTGGATTGGGGGCTTACATTTTGCAGTTTTAAGATTTAATTGAGGGAGGAACAGTGATTCAAAATCTATCTACAGATCCCAGTATCCACCAACAGGTATATAGGAGCCCTGGAACCCACTTCTCACTGCCTTACAATCTGTCCATGCAGTGGAGGTTTAGTTTTGCTACCTGGAAGCAAAGTGAGGTAAGAAAAAGGAAAATAATAGAGAAAGGAAGGAGGGGCACAAGAGGAAGATGGAGAGATAGAAGAATAAGAAGAAAAACAGACAGATGTTCCAACTAACAATTGAAAAGAGACAAAAAGACAAAAGGGAGTAAAAAAAAAACTTAAACATACAGATAATCATACAAACATACAGTCCAACAAAAACCTGCCAATTAATGTACTCTTCCCATACTCAAATAGGAAGTCTAAAGAAAAGAAAATAAATCAGTAGACTAACAGAAACAAAGCAAGTATGAAAATGTTATCAAAACCAGAAAGAGCAAAAAAGCTGAAACAAAAAACAAACAAAAATGAGTACAACAAGCACACAAGGAACCAAACTCACTCTGAGGTCATTCCTGTAAGTCCAATGTTCTTTCAGCTCTGATCTCAGCACAGGCTGACGGGGTTGTTCACAGCTTGGGTCAGATGTCCTGGGCCTACTGTGGAAGGAGGGTGAATCAGATCTAGACTCACCCGGCTTGCTGCTTCTCAAGTCTGCCACTCAGATCTGACCTGTATGTGTCCAGTCCAGCACGGGGGAGGGTCTTCTGTCCCTCCCAGTTTGATGATGTTACCTTAGGTCCTAAATTGGTGGTGCTGGGCAGAGCTGGGTGGGGCAATGCAGTTCTCTATCTTGTTCTGGGACAGAACAAAATGACTGAAGTCAGCATCTGCTCACTGAGCTTGGGGCTCATCTCCGACTCTCTCCCATCCTCTCTTTCCATGATCAGATCCAGGGCACCAGCTGATCTGCTGTAACAGGTGATGGTGTGGGCCAGGCGTCAGGTGATGAGAATCAGTTGAATTCGGCAGTGTCTTCTCAGGAGAGTCCCATGAGCAGCAGACGATCTTGTGTGCACCCACACTCCAATCTCAGGGTGGTGGGGTCTTGCAGTCACCCTCAGAGGGGGCACCCAGGTGCATGAACCTGAGTTTCCCCTCAAATGGACTTTCACTCTCCCACCAGTGCACGCCTATTCTTACAGAGACACTTTATGGACACTTGCTTTTGCAGAGACTCACAGTCCAACCTGTTTGGTTGCCATCTTAAGCTCTACCCCCTGATATATTATATTTTAATTGTTTGCTATTTTGTATATCTCCTCTTTCAGGATAGCAATGTAGTTTCGTCATATACTCATATCTACCTGTAACCAGCAAAGTGTCTGCCTCACAATACATGCTTAATAAATCTTGCTTTGGATGAATGACTCAATGAATGATTTATTAAATGGAAGAAGAAGCACTTGAGCCAGGACAAAAAACCACATATTTTACCCCCAAGTAACACATGGACACTATTTTAAGTAGAACATTAGTTAGCTACTGTCTTATAAATCATCTCAGAAAAGGGCAGTTCTTACTTCATATATGGATATTGCTTTCACTTTGATTTTATTTTTTAAGTCTTTTTGGCTATAGAAACAAATTGCTCTAATATTTTGAATAAATATTCTACAATGATATTCAGATGTAGTCTTTTTTAAAGAGTGTAACTGATAGCTAAATGCATTGCTTTGCACATTCTCTCCCAGGAGCTTGACTTCCACTTTTATGCCAACACATGACCTCATGTTATCTTCCCACAATTTATTGTACTCCTATACATTTATTTCTTCATTAACTAGAAGAGTTTATTGTTATCTGTAACTTGTAAACTACCTACAGTTAATTTATGAAATGCTGAATAAAAAATAAATCCAAGTTCTTATTAAGCTGATTCTTGTTTGCTCTTTGGTTTGTAAACCTCAACTAGTTTCCAGCTTATGAATCAGTGACCTTAACCTTTGGGTAGAGCTTCGCCAAAAATATATTTAATATTTAACGGCATTGAATCCAATTTTTTCCCATTATATAAGAACTTATTTTTTTCCCTCAAATACCTTTAAGGCATTAGTCAAAACTAAAGCTAAAATCTCCTTATAGACATTGAATTGACATAGCTTGATGAAGCTGTAGAATCCCCCACCCCCACCCCACTGGTATCCCTGATAGCTGACAATCTCAAGATTTTCTTTAAAAAAAATTTTTTTTTTTTTAAAGATGCGGGGTACGAAGCCAGGCTCAGTGGCTCAGCCTGTAATCCCGCACCTTTGGGAGGTTGAGGTGACTGGACTGCCTGAGCCCGCGGGTTTGAGACCTGCCTGGGCAGCAAGACCTCATCTCTACAATAAATCAAAAAAACAGCCGGGCGTGGTAGCGCATGCCTGTAATTCCAGCTACTTGGAAGGCTGAGATGGAAGGATCGCCGGAGCCCAGCAGGCGAGGCTGCGGTGGCCAGGAGCGGCTACTGCACTCCAGTCTGGGTGACAGAGTGAGACTCCAACTCAAAAAAAAAAAAAAAAGATGTGGGGTACAATTCAGGATTAGGTATACAAGTAGTCATTGTACAGGTAAAGTTAGGGCCTCCCTTTAGTCCCTACCTTGCCTGGTTTGAGATCAGGCACCCTTGTTGATGTTGGGTGCCCCCCCCAACACCAACAGTATCCCACTACTGCCAATCCCTTTCTTACACTGTTATAATAAATGTCCAGGGTTCACTTATGAGTGAGAACATGTGGTACCCTGTTTTTGTTTCTGTGATGGAAACATATACATGTCATAGGTTACTGAGGAAGCACAATAAAATGTGGTACTTGGGTATCCAGTTAAGGAATTTAATGATGATTTTGAGATATGAAAGTTTTGAAATACTATGTCTGTTGGCAAGAATGAATTATGGTAGTTTCTAAAGCACCAGGATATTCCACTAAGCATAAAAAGCACTTTTAGTATACTTTTAATAGATGTGAGGCTTTGAAATCATTCCTTTTTATGTAAACTTATCCTTCAGAAAGATTTAAAAATGAATGCATTAATTTATATAAAATTTTTACCAGTCAGCATTAAAATTGGATTTTTGTTGTTGTTTTGGCTCCTATTTAAGGTATATCCCCTTTGGTTCTCTGGATTGCATTCTACTATATTCTAGATTGGAAATTTTGAAGAATTATTTGTCTCAATTTAAAAAAAAAAAAAAACTCTTTTGGAAGCACTGTTTGGCATCTTCCTATTTATTTTTACCCCACCCTAAACCTTTTCAACACAAATTATAAGAAAGTTGAGAGTTAAGCATTAACTGTTACTATTTTATTTTTCTTTCTTTTCCTTTTCATTATTGAGAGAGTACTGTGTAAACTGCCTCCTTTCCTGAATAAGAAGGATAAATGGAATAATATATTTTCATTCATATAATATGGAACATTTACTTTTAGGGATCAGGTTAATTTCCTCTCAAAATGTCCCTCTTCACTATATCATGGTCTTCACCTAATTTTAGATGCTCATTAACAAAATAAGGCAATATTCTGCATGGAATAATAAAAACTAAATATAACAAATATGGAAAATCAGATCTGGCATTTAGGAGAGTTTTAATATGCCACAAATTCTCACATCTTTAGAATGCTAGAGTTAATAGACTCATTATACGTCCTGTGGAATCATGGAACAGAAATAACTGATAAGGAAACAAATTAGTGAAAACATAGTTAATGACATCTCCTTTGTAGTGACTGATTAAAGTTTGGTTGGTGAAGTATTATTTGTGACTGATGCAAAACAAAAATTAAAACCAATTATGGTCCTTAGCAAGCCCAGAGAACTTTACTCCAAAAATCATGTTTACCACCGTTTTCAACTTGAAATAACTGCTTCTGGTTCACCCAAATTTTCCACATCAGTCACCTCATTTTTTGAACAGAAAATTTTCAAAATCCTTTCTCACTGCTAACCTTGCTTTGCTTACTCTCTCCTGTCCTGCTTCCCTATCTGCTTCCTCTTCTCACTCCAAAACCCAGATCTTTTAAGCAGCACCTTTATTTAATTATCAATTTAGTTCCTTCTCTTAAGATAATAACCTGCCAAGAAAATCATCCTTTCCACAACTCTTCTTCCCTTTTACCTAAGAAAATCGCTTTCACAGATATTCTCCAACAACAGGTGATAACTCTGGTTCTAATCCTTCAAACCATATCCTCCCACTTCCTTCCTATGTTAAGCATGTAATTCATGTGCATTAGGCCATATTAAAGAAATGCAGTACACCCTGGGAGCAAATAACCTCACTGCCACTGATAGATGTCAGGAAGTACACACTTCATTTCAGCAGTGTGCACTTTTTAAAAGAGACCTTGCTCCAAAAAAAGGCAATCAGTGAAAGTTATCCAGGATACTCAGGAGTGTTAGAAAGTTTTCAGAAGAAGATAGTAGGAGGGAAGTAGGGCTCTTTAGTCTGGAAATGAGGATGTTTATGAGAGGTCATGTATTCTGCTTTATCATACTTGAAAGGATCAAATCTATTCTGCATTTCCTACAAGAACCAGACAAGGTTAGTGGGTATAGATTATGTGAAGGCCATTGCATGTCAATATAAGGAAACAGATCTTGTTGATTTACTTCTATGGCATATTATGATCTTTTCATTTCCCTTCACATAAACTCCTGTCAAAGATGCCATCATCACTCACACCAACTGGTTCAATAACCTTCCATCTGGTCTCTCTGCTTTCACTCTTTTTGCCTCTCCAATTCATGCTTCGAAGAGCAGCTAGAGAGAAATTTTTGAAACTTAAATCAGGTTGTACATCCATTGCCTAAACCCATTCTGGTATCCTCTTACTTGGTATAAAAATACTAATTAAAAAAATTTTTTGCATTGCTTACAAGGTCCTAACTGATCATCTCTACCTACCCTATTTTTGTCCTTTTCTTTCTTTCCCCATATGTTTTTGCCATGCTGGCCATCTTTCTTTTTTTTTCTTTTCTTTTTTGAGCTGGAGTGTTGCTCTGTTACCCGGATTGGAGAGCAGTGGCATGCTCACGGCCGCACCAGCATCGATCTGCTGGGCTCCGGCGACCCTTCTGCCTCCACCTTTCAAGTAACAGGAATTACAGGCATGCACTACAACACCTGGCTAATTTTTTATTTATTGTAGAGATGAGGTCTCTTCAAGTAGCCCGGGCTGGTCTCAAACCCTCAGGCTCAGGCAATTCACTCACCTCAGCCTCCCAAAGTACAGACATTACAGTCTGAGCCACCAAGCCCAGCCTCACTGGCCAACTTTCTTTTCTAGAAACAAGCTAAACTCCTTTCTATCTTCAGACCTGTGCATTTGCTGTTGCCCTTGTTGGAATACTTGGCCTCCACATGCTCCAGATTCTGATTCCATGTCATTCAGCAACTGCCCTTCTTAGAAAGGCCATACTAAATTACCTATGCTAAAGGAACTTTTCTTTGTTGGTATAATATCTTTTTGTCTTACTTTCTTTTTCCCATAGTGTTTATTAGTCTCTGAAAATATTCATTCTACTTGTTTGTTTTCTAACCAAAAGGTGAGATTCATGAGAGAAAACTGTTTTAATTACTACTATAGCCACAATGCCTAGGACAATGTCAAGATCATGATAAGAGTCAGTAAAGATTTGTTAGCTTTAGACGACTCTATAGCACATTATACTCTAAGATTCTATGATTCTAGAACTCATTATTCTTACATCTACCATGTATATGACCAACTGTAGTGTGGCTTATTCCTTAAGTGAATGCTTATTTGCATTTAAATATTGTGTCTATAGCCTATTATACCTACAGAGTGATAGCAAAATTATTTATTTATTTATTTATTTTTGAGTTGGAGTCTCACTCCGTCGCCCAGACTGGAGTGCAGTGGCCGCTCCCGGCCACTGCAGCCTTGACCTGCTGGGCTCCGGCGATCCTTCTGCCTTAGCCTTCCAAGTAGCTGGAACTACAGGCATGCGCTACCACACCCGGCTGATTTTTTGATTTATTGTAGAGATGAGATCTTGCTGCCCAGGAGCAAAATAACTTAAAGGAAGGTCCTGAAGTTCCCAGGCTGAGTGGATTTCTAACTAAACTCTATTAAGTAAATGGCTAGTTTTTTAGACTCTTTAAAACTTAGTATTTAAACATTTTTGTATATAAAAATTGTAGATGGTAACAGTGCTCCCCACCCTCCATAGTGTGGTTGAGAAAATCAGAAGAAATATGTAGTACTTAATACAGTGCCTGACATATGCTAAGCCCTCAAATGTTAGCTATTAGTAATAGTAGCAGTATTTAATGCTTTTACACAATTGTGAAACTGTCAACTTTCATTCTTGTATATGAAAATAAGTCAACACCAGGACTAACTGAATAATGACCAAGGACTTAAGTATATCTTTAAAGTTGTTTAGTCTAGAGAAATAAATGCCTACCATTTTCATACTAGCCTCACCTGTTTTTTATTTTGACAAGTGATAAGCTTTCTGATAACTTCAGAGCAAGAGAACAAGATGGAGAGGAAAGAAAAGACAGATGTAATTCCATCTTTGAGTTTTTATAAAATTCAGGAATTTTCTCATTCTAAATGATACTGATGCAAAAATTAGGATTTACAATAAAAAAGTTGGCAAACAACTGTATCTATATTGTCTATATATTCTAAGCTCTTTCAGTTGTACTTATTGTTTTGGGGATAGAAAAAGGAAAAAAAAACCTGATGTCCAATATGAAAAAGAAACAAATATTTTAAAAATACCAGTGGCTATGTAACCAATATTATTTTGTGGAAGAGACAAACTTTACATGTCCTTTTCTGCATTCATAAGGGTATATAAAAGTCAATATGATAAACAAGTAATTATGTATATCTATTAGCATTAAAATTTGCCTTTAGTATTAATTATTCTTCATTTATATGAATAACTAAAATTTGCTTTATTTAAGTTTTTAAAAGTATCTTTGAGAACCAGCCCATTTTTAAGAACTGAATACCCTTTATATATGCTTTTTATCCTGACTCAGTGAAATTGTTTTTCTTTCTATTTTTCTTCGTGCAGCATATAAAACAGGCAACTCACAGTTTGTACTTTGTGAGTAGCCCTTACTCTTACTAAAATATAGCAAAATTATAATTCTACCAAAACATATAAGTAACTGTGGACAACCTTTGACTACCCATAGTTATTATGCATACATATAATCTTAATAATTATAAATAAAATGCCTTATTGAAGGCTTTATTGGTCTAATTTCTATTTAGAAAAGCTCTCTGATTTTAAGACTCAGTAATTACTCGGATAGTCTATGCTATATATTGTATTCCTTTAGCCTGGTAAGTCTGAATTCCTTAGCACGGTGAATCTTCTCTGAACTGTGAGAAAGGTAAATTGGAAAATGAACCAAATTACTTTTATTGAGAACTCAAGGAAACATGCTTGTAGAACTTTCAACAAGATCACTGTTAGTTAAAAAAAATGATTTGCCAGCTGAGTGTCTAGCTAAGTTTCTAATTTATCTGTGCCTATTTATTATTATTATTATTATTATTATTATTTTGAGTTGGAGTCTCACTCTGTCACCCAAACTGGAGTGAAGTGGCCACTCCCGGCCACCGCAGCCTTGATCTGCTGGGCTCCGGCGATCTTTCCGCCTCAGCCTTCCGAGTAGCCGGAATTACAGGCGCGTGCTACAATGCCCAGCTGACTTTTTGATTTTACTGTAGAGATTAGGTCTCGCCTGCCCAGGCGGTTCTCGAACCCGTGGGCTCAGGCAATCCACTCACCTCAGCCTCCCAAAGGCGCGGGATTACAGGCTGAGCCACCGAGCCAGGCTGCCTATTTATTATTGATTAATTTATAAAGGTAGCTACCCATTTTCAATTCTGGGTATATGTAGTGGTTGTTGTTACATAAATGAGGTATTTCACCAAATATATTCTTTTAGCACAAAGCAAATATAGTATGTCTGCCTCTTTCACTGAACTCTCAGCAACTAAAGCTAAAGTCAAGAATGCATTTTCCAAAATTTAATAAAACCACCATCAGAACAGAATGTCAATTTGCCGGCTGCCTCTTATTTGACTTTCTGGAGATTCATTTGCTGATTAAGTGACTTATATCTCTACAAGGCCACCACTCACTTTCTAAGACCTTGACCACAGATGACTCAATTGCTTTGCTGTTAACTTTCCAGCAGGCAGTGACTATTTGAATATAATCTACTAAAAGTCCAGTTTTCTGATAGAAGCCACAATATATCAGTGGATAGGTACTTAACCTTCCTGAAACTCAACTTAGGGGGAACAATTCTTCTCATGCTTCAAGAGTCATAACAACACCTGAGAAATGCTGCAAGGTGAGCAGTATATGCCTATATATGAGTTATTTATGCTTTGACTAAGTAGAGATTTTAAGTTGAAGATGCTCATGAACCATGCTTTACATACAAAAAAGGAACTGCTATCACTAACCCATTCCCACTGGTACCCTGCTAGGCAATTACTTTTCTAATAGGAGATGTTGCATTTATACTAATCCAACCATATCTGAAAGTTACCTGTGAGAATTTCTGGCAGTGAAATCTATCACTCTTGATAGGCAGCCCTGGATGATATGGCTGTTAGGAGGCCATCATCGCTTCCTTCCCTCTAGGCCACATGGGCATTGCTTCATTGACTGTCATCTCCCTACAAAGTATCTTTATTTTGAACAATGACAGGCATTTGGGATATAGTTAATTGTGGTTGGAGGTCAGGGGAAAATAATTAAAATTTTTTTGTGAGATGGTGTAAAGGGCCTGTAAGAGCACATGTACCCTGGTTCCTCATATGAATAAGGACATATGCAATGGGACAGACACTTCTTCCAACCCTAGGATCTCAGTGAAATCAGTTCAAATTCTCCTCCAGTTAGGTAATAGAAGATATGGGAATGGAAGACAATGGAAGGAATCCAGCAAGAGAAACAAAAGGATAGAAAGGCTGTGATGGAAGCAAAACCCCAAGAAAGAACTTTTAGGCTTTTATCATGATTTTAAAATAATGACATCTACAGTTTACCAAAGATGCAACTTACCATAGTTGAAATTTTATAGAAAGAAATTTATATGCTAAGCAATGCAAAGATATTCGAGCACCAACATGAACAAATTAATGTAACCAGGCAGGTAAAATGGAGAATAGGTAGAAGTAGCCTGATGACAATGTCTCCTAGAATGAATTTTATTAAAGTGCTTATTTGCTTTTGTTCACCATATTGATGAAACAGTTGTCATTTTCTACTGTGGCAGAAAAATCTACTCATCAATTACATTTCACAACGTATGGCATTGATTTGGTATACTTTCCAAATTTAATCCCTGTATCCACTAGTTCCAATGTTCATTTTTTTTTTTTCCCTTTGGGAAATAGTTTGTGGTAGCATCCTCACTTGCCCATTATTCCTTGCCACACTCTAGATTTCAGTTAAGAGGTGCAGTCTAGCCAGGCTCAGTGGCTCAGCCTGTAATCCCAGCACTTTGGGAGGTCGAGGTGAGTGGATTGCCTGAGCCCGAGTGTTCAAGACCTGCCTGGGCAACTTGGCAAGACCTCATCTCTACAATAAATAAATTAAAAAAAAATTAGCTGGGTGTGGTAACATGCACCTGTAGTTCCAGTTACTTGGAAGGCTGAGGCGGAAAGATCGCCGGAGCCCAGCAGGTTGAGTCTGCAGTGGCCAGGAGCGGCCACTGCACTCCAGTCTGGGTGACAGAGTGAGACTCCAACTCAACAACAACAATAACAACAACAACAAAAAAAGGCTGCAGCCTAGAGATATGAAGTAAGGTAACACACATCACTTCTGTACTTGCCAGAGTCCAGCTCCAGCTGGATTCAGGGTACCCCAAAGGTGGAGATGGCGTTGGTAATTGGGTGGAAGAAGAAAGAGAGAGAGAGAGAAAGAAAGAGACTGGACTCCGGTCTAGTGCAGAAGCGATGTGTGTTATTGGGAATTACAACGGGTCTTTTATACACAAAGTCAGATGTGGGAGGGGAATCCCCCAACCACCAGAAACCTTAATCCATGAAAACTTAATCAATGATTGCCCTTTTCATATGATAATCTTAAAATTCCATAACAAAGGATAACCTAATCCGTGACTGACATATTCTATAAACCTTTTTCATCCTAAGCTGATTGATTTACGCCAAGTTAAACAATTCTATAGAAGCTTAAGTATTTACTTTACAAACGAAAGTGGCCCATCCTAGAATGTTTGGAATGTGGCCCAGTCCAAAGTTCACAGTGGGCTACCTTCAGGTAACCCAGCCGCATTCTTTCAACAAAATGGCCGTCTTCTAAAACTATATTCTACAATTTACACCTTCAATAAATCCTAAGATCATGACCCAGAAACCTGTGACCAATACTAAGTTTCTTAGATGTGACACGAGTTTGAATTATAAGTTGTGTGAAAGCCAAAACTGCACTTTGTGGAAGAATGGGAGCAATGAGCTTCTAAAGTTAGCTTGTGTTCATCCTGGTCTCAGAGTTTTTATGTTTTGAGCTCACCAGAGCTTAATCTGGTTAGTGCTGAGTAGAAAGGGGGAGGAAATGGGGTCAACAGCTCCTGAACACATCCTAGTGGTCTTGGAATCAACGGCCCTTCCTGATCCCTAATGCTTAGTGAGCCTCCGTGGCCAGCTCCCAATACCTGATGTAATTTAAAGGCCTGATATCCCAGAAGAACATATATGCAGAGTTGACAGTCTTTGGTTGGTTACAAGATAGTTCAGCTAATGTGGTATGACCAACCCATTTATTATTTTAGTTATTTCTTTTGAACTCAATGCTAAAGTTTGCTAAATTTCTGAAAAGAACAATCCATACAAACTGTTCTTCAATCTATCAAAACAACTCTTAAACTAAGAAGTCAGTAGTGTCAATGGAAAAACTTTTAAAGACCAGTTCATCACTTGAGGTAATTAATGACAGCTTGGTATAAAAACAACTCTCAAATTTTAGTTACTTAGCAAAATAAGTGTTTAATGCTGGAGCATACCACAGTCTGGATATATAGTGTCTGGCCTTTTGTATGATTGAAGGATTCTGACTCTTTTCATCTTGTGGCACTACTGTCTTCTAGGCCTTCTTCAAATTTCTACATGTTTCTGCTTTTAAGCAGGCAATAGTGGAGGAGCAAGGGAAAGAGAACTCTTGACCAGTTCTAGAAAAGTTAAGGAATACTTCCATTCTTGTTCTTTGACAGAGCTCAAGAATATGGTCTTACCCTGATTGCAAGGGAGGCTGAGAAATGTGCCAAGAGGAGAATGCAAGATTGATAATATCTAGACAGTCTTTGACATAATTAGTGAAATGTGAAATATAGGCTAAAATGAAAATAAAGGATTCAAGCAAATGCTCTATTTTATAACTGCATCAATAATTAAATTGTCAAAACACATAAACACATTTTTATATAGAAATAAAAATATTAAAACAGTTCTAGGCAATTCTTTTTCATCATAGAAAAGGTAGATAAAGTTGGTAACATGATTATATTAGCAAAATATTTGGTGATATTTTCCCAGAGTAAATTTTTTTCATGAATTCAGGTAAATTAGGCAACAAGTGGTTCAGTAGGGATTATTACTTGATATTATTTTGTGTATTGATTTCAGTTACATTTTAGTAATTTGTTCTTATTTTGCATAACAAAGTAACAACAGTATTTCTTTATCTTCTAACTTCATTGAAAAGGTTATGCAAGATAAATCCTGATTTATTTCCCAAGACTGATTTTCCCCTTTTCATCTCCTTTCTGCTCATCTTAATTCACACTCCAAACAGAGTTAACTATTATTCCTTGCTCCTATTTCCCTATTCTGTCTTTATAAATATTTTTCTTAATGTTTTTGGTAGACTCCTTTCCATCTTCTCCTTAGCTATATTTCTATTTCAGTACTGCTATGACTTGACTATTAGTTACAGTTACTCAACAATTCAGAGTATATTTTTAAAAAATAGGATGTTCATTAGTGTTAATTGGATAATCTATACACATTCTTCCATGCACAGAAAAGTAATATTGTTGCTTGGAATATAGGAATAATTTCTAAACACAATCAGTTGTATCATGCTATACTATGTTAAACAACAAAAGAACATGGCTATAATTCTACTAATTTGAAATGATTTTGCTTTTTTTTAGAGTGTTTTATTTTCTGACTGTCAGACCAATATATGTATTCAAATTTCTTTATTTTATAAGAGTCAACTGTTTGAGTTCTGAAAATAACGTTCTTTTTACTTCAAATGCTTGACATTGTCCTTTTCTGGATAGCGTAGAAATTGTATCTTGTTTTTTCTTTTCCTTTCAGATGCAATCACCACCTTATCCGAAAAGTAGAATATAAAGCTGTTTTTCCATCAACTTGGTTAGAAATCCATTTATCAATAAATAGTTTGGCTTAAGGTATCTTCATTTTGTCACAATAAACCAATAATAACTTAAGAACATTACAATTAAATTTTTTAGAAATCATACTTGGTGCTAAGTTGCTAACTGCTAAGTATTTTACATTGTGGAATGGTGTATTATTGTGAGATTATATATTCAATATTTATCAAATCTTAACCATATTAAGATTGTATTAGGAAAAAAATCTCAATCTGAGTTGTACAATTCTGGTTAATATAATCAGATAACAGTTCCTAATGGAGTAATCATGAATTGAACTTTTTGTGAAAAAGAACACCAGTATAAAAATTAGGAAGTTTCCTGATACAAATAAATAGATCTACTGGCTTATCTCTACTTTTGTTGAAAATAATCAGTGTAGCCATTTTTACATTTGACCTATACTAAGTGAACACCTACTAAGTGGAACGCATTGTTTATACTATCTATAAGACATTCACAGGCAATACACATATGTGGCCACTATATTTATTTATGCAATGTGTCTAAAAATATATAGCCATATGTGGAATGCTAATTAACCAATAAATTATCTTGAGATTGGTACTTGCTAATGTGGGAAATATGCAATATATATCTATAATATAGTAAATAATTACAGGTAATTATTTCTTTGTGGTTTTCTATCTTTGTATAATTTCTGCTTTAAGCATGTCACATGTTTATAATAGGAAAAAAGATATAGTTAGAAAACATATTTAGTCTCAGAAATGGCATGAATATAAATAAGAGCTACACTTTAAAGAGTCATACTTTCATTAATTTGTTATTTAGAAATTCTATTAAATTTACTCTTCCAACAACAAACTTGCTCATATACTCCTTGAATCTAAAATAAGATAAAATAAGTAGAACAGAGAGGTAAAAAAATAATAATCTGTAGACATGATGACTTTTTCATAAAATGGCATTGGATAGTTACTAAACAGGAATAAAAGCAAAAATGGACAAATGAAATCATATCAAGTTAAAAAGCTTCTGCACAGCAGAGCGAAGAATCAAACAAAGGGAAGAGACAACTCACAGAATGGGAGAAAATATTTGCAAACTATCCATCTGAAAAGGAATTAATAACTAGAATATATAAGAAGATCAAACAATGCTCAAAAAGAAAATCTAATAATCCGATTACAAAATATCTGAATAGACATTTCTTAAAAGACATACAAATGGCCAAAAGGTATATGAAATTAATATTCAGTATCATTAATCATCATAGAATTGCAAACCAAAAATAGGGGATATTATCTTACTCCAGCTAAAAGTTGCTTTTATCTAAAAGACAGGCAATAATGAGTGCCAGTGAGGAGAAAGAATGCATGAACACTGTTTGTGGGAAGGTGCATTAGTATAGACACTAGGGAGAACAGTATGAAAGTTCCCCAAAAATCTTTAAAAGGGGATATTTTGTGTATTAGTTCATCTTTTATTATTTAAATTTAATTTGTTATCTAGTGACTGGGAGGTTTACTTGTTTAATATTATCATTTTACTATTTATTTATTTGTTTAGTCATGGTCTCACTCTGTAACCCAGAATGGAGTACAGTGGCACACTTATGGCCACCACGGCCTTGTCCTGCTGAGTTCAAGTAATCCTTCTGCCTCAGCCTTCCAAGTAGATGGAACTACAGGTGTGTGCCACCATGCCTGGCTAATGTTTTTTATTTATTGTAGAGATGAGGTCTTGCCAGGTTGCCCAGGGTGGTCTCAAACCTCTGGGCTCAGGCTATTCTCTGACTTCCACCTCCAAAGTGCTGGGATTACAAATGTGAGCCACCAGGCCTACTTAACATAATTTTAAATGTTTTTTATAGACCTAGAAACTTCTGTGTTTAATGCCTCAAAATAGATTTCTGTATGTCTTCTATGGCATTTGTTTTAATGGCAGTTATAACATCAAATAAAGTGATTCAAGATTGTGAGATGACCTAACTTGAAAAGAACATTAACCTCTCCACCTGGAATGCTAGCTTACCCATCAGGGCCATGACTTACACAAGGAGGAACTCACAAAAACCCCGAATTTATTTCTTTAAAAAATTGTGTATTTACTCCTTTTTTTTTTTTTGAGTTGGAGCCTCACTCCATCGCCCAGGCTGGAGTGCAGTGGCCTGCTCACCAGCACTCCAGCGACCCTTCCACCTCAGCCTTCCAAGTAGCCAGAACTACAGGCATACCCTACAACGCCGAGCTATTTTTTAAATTTATTGTAGAGATGAGGTTTCACCATGTTGCCCAGGCTGGTCTTAAAACCGCTGGCTCAGGCAATCCTCTCCCCTTGGCCTCCCAAAGTGCTGGGATTACAGGCTTGAGCTACTGTGCCTGGACTGTATTTACCTTACATGTTAAAACTTCAGTCACCTTCAAAGTACTCTCCTTTTGATGCAATATGCCTATGGAGATGCTTTTACCACAGCTCAGTTTTTGAACTCGTCAGTTTTGATGCGTTTTAGTTCTTCTGCTATTTTTTGTTTCGCTTCTTCCACACTGGCAAAACATTTCCCTTTGAGAACTTTTTCATCTGAGAAAACAAACAAAAAAGCATCTCAAGGAGAGGTTGGGTGAATAGGGAGAGCAGGACATGGGGTTCATACTGTTTTTGGTCAAAAACTCAGTGTGGTGTAGGCAAATGCGCTGGTAAATCACCCATCATGAAACCAGTAAACGTTGAAAGAATCTGAAAAATAAAAAAAAAGATTCACAGAAGCCGAATGTAATCTCTGACAACAATGTTAACTGGTGCACTGATGTCACTGGGTTCCTAGAACACTTACTTAGTGGGGGAAGCCTTTACTATAAGGGGCTTGCTCTATAGAAAAAAGATAATTTAGGGTCTTTTTGGGTTTCTCCCTTGTAGGATTCTGAAGTTCAGTGATTTACTAAAATGGATTTCATTTTCATTTATTTTATAATTTTAAAACTATAATTCAGTTTTGATATGGGTAGACTTTTTTGTTCATATCTTGTTGCTTTTCACATTGATATGTTCTGAATCCACTCTTTTGATTTAGATGTATAATCAATTTAATTTCCAGGTGCAAATGGATTGTCTTTTGGCTTTTCTGCCTAACATACAGGTCAGTAAAATTTCTGGCAGTGCACATGAGACTCAATACAAATTGCTATGTGTTGTAGTGCGATCCATTTAATTTACACTAAATTTTTGTAAATGAATTTTTTTCTCCATGTTTTTAAAGGTCTACAGTGAACTAGCCAATAGCGGTGCTTTAACATGAATGTCATAAAGGTCATAGTCTTTAGAAGATATGGTAAAATATAGCTATAGGTAGAAAGAAAAAGACTTGCAAAATTACACCATAAGTTTTGTGTGTTTAACAGAAAAAGAAGACAAGAAAGAATATTATTACAGAGAATAAACAGGCACATCTAATGACAGATGATAAAAAAAAGTAAGTGTAGAACAGATCTGGTGTGAGAAAATATTTATGGATAATGGGGTGTTGAGAGTGTATAATTACATAATAGATCCCCAAATGAGAAGAAGAAGCGGACCCCAATTTTTAGCATCTTTAAAGTCCTTTTGGCCTTTATCTAACTCTCATATGTCTGGATAAGGATCAAGGTAGAAAAACAATCTGAGTAGACATTTTGCTATCAGTATGACAGTAAGCAAATAATCTGACCAAACATGCTTTTGGCATTGTATAATAATCTTCATTGGGCATCCCTGTTGATGTGTATGATGTGTGTGCATATTTGCATGTGAGTGTGTATGTAAGTTGTGTATAAGAGTTGTAAGATAGGTACATAGATAAATAAAGAATCAGATCATAAAGAAATGAGTTTTAAGAAAACACTCCTGGACACTGGACTGACCAAAGATTTCTTGAGTAAGACCTTAAAAGCACAGGCAACCAAAGCAAAAATGAACTGATGGGATCACATCAAGCTAAAAAGTTTCTACACAGCAAAGGGAATAGTCAACAAAGTGAAGAGACAACCCAAAGAATGGAAGAAAATATTTGCAAATCGTTTATCTAAAAAAAAATTAACAGCCATAATATACATGGAGCTCACAATTCAATAGGAAAAAGTCAAACAATTTGATTTAAAAATTGGACAAAAGATTCGAATAAACATCTTTCCAAAGAAGATGTACAGACGATCAACAGGCATATAATAAAAATTCTCAACATCACTAATAACCAGGGAAATTCAGAGCAAAAACTACAATGAGATATCATCTCATCCTGGTTAAAAAGACTTTTATCCAAAAGGCAGGCAATAATGAATGTTGACAAGGGTATAGTAAAAGGGAAACCCTGGTACACTGGGAGGTGAGAATGTACATTGGACTAGCTTTCACTATGAAGAATAGTATGGAGAGTCCTCAAAACACTAAAAATAGAGCTACCATATGGTCCAGCAATTCCCTCTTGGTTATATACCTAAAAGAAAGTAAATCAGCATATCAAAGATATATCAGCACTCCCATGTTTATTGCAGCCAAGATATGAAATTAAACTACTTACTCATTAAAAGATGAATTACTAGGAAAAAAGTGTACCTATACACAATGAAACATTATTCAGTCATAAAAGAATGGAATCCTGTTATCTGTAACAATGTGAATGGAACTGAAGAATACTCTCTTAAGTGAAGTGTGCTAGTCACAGTAAGACAAATATTTTGTGTTCTCACTCATTTGTGTGAAATAAAAAAAATTGAATGCATGAAGATGGAAAATAGAGTGATGATTATCAAGAGGTTGAAAGGGTACTGGGAAGGCAGGGATAAAGAGGGGTTGGTATTAATGGGTATAAAATATAGTTAGAAGAAAAAATATCCAGTGTTCAGTAGCACAATAGGGTGACTGTAGTTAACAGTAATTTATTGTATATTTTAAAATAACTAAATGAGTGGAATTGAAATTTTTCTAACATAAAGAAATGATAAATAGTTGAGGTGATGGATGTGTCAACTACCCGGATTTAATCATTACAGATTGTATGCTTATATCAACACCTACAAGTACCTCACAGAATATGTACTATTATATATACACTAGTACCTGAAAGGTCAAATGATATTCCTAATTTTTCAGGTTCTAAAAGTTTATGTTTTGAAGATTTATTCCTCAGACCTAAAATTATTTTTTCCTAGAAATTTCACACCTCAGTGTAAGTCAGTTTGCTGTAAGTTTTTCTGCTTTTTTTACATTCAGTTAAATTCTCATGAAACATCCCTTCCTGTACTCCTATCTCCCATATCTAGTATTTCTAGACCTGATTCAAATGTCTTTTCCAATTCAAACCTTCCCTGAACTATCTAAGTGAAGTTGATAGCTTCCTTCTTTGATCATGTTTATACATAGTATCTATCTCTAATTATTGTATTTATCACATTAGATTGCATTATTTGGTATCCTTCATCCCACTAGACTATGAATTATTAAGGGTATGCCTTTTGCCTTATGTGTCTTTCTAACTCCAGCACCTGGCAATTCAGTCTTACAATTTGTTCATTGAATTAATACATGATTCAATGAGTTTATGTTACTGGAGAAGGAGAAAGCTTCAAGTTCAGAATTTTTGAGGGAGAATTCAAGAGGAAAAATGTGAAGGAGAAAAATAACTGTTGCAAGCACTCAGATGAATTTAACTTACTTCAAAATTTTGTTTAGAGCTGACCCTTTGTGCTAACGACCACCTAGGCTGAACTCTGTGTACCTAAAACCAGACCCTTGATTTACAATTAGGGTTGCTATTTGTACAACTAATGAGAGATTCTGACTCTTAGAGTTCATTGAAAGCCTTTTCTTAAGAGCTTTTGTGCTTCTTGCAGTCACTTATTATGACCTATCTGTTGGAGTAATTTCCCAGAAGTCTCACCAAATTGTTTGTTCAATTAATCCTTGAAGAATTTATTTCTGATGGCCAAAAGATGGCTTCAAAGTATTGAGGAGCTACAAGAAATATTGTTGAATGTAAAAGGGGAAAAAAATTTCACTTTAGACATGTAGCTCTGAATGGGAAAGGTAATTCTTTAAGTTAATGGCTGTCAATATCAACAGACACCACTCTACTATGACATTAGGACTATCAAGGTAAAAGTTACAGTGTTGATTGAAATTGAGTATTTGTAAAAATATAAAAAGGAAAGCTGATAGAAAATATTTTTTTTTCTATAGAAATACCTCATCTGTAATTAAAAAACTACCTGAGAGAGAGAAGCAATTTTTAACCTTGTTAAGTATATCTTATAAATGTACTCTGGAGAACTCGAAAGCAGTTCAAGGAGAGTGTTACAGTTGTCTGTTATTATCAAAGAAGATACTGTCAAACTATGACTACTTCACAGCATTTGTATAAAATAAAGATACTTAAAGTTTACTGGTGTCCTGTCTTACTCGTATATCTGAGTCTACTTATTCATAGGATGCATTAGTTGAGCCACTTATTTCTTAACAGCTTACTCCTTGTAAGAGTAATATTGAAGGATTTTATAATTAACTTTAGGGTTTTCTTATTTGCGACTTTGACCACTGTATTACTTTTCAGAGTAATAAACATATGCAAATTTAGTAACACATTTGTGCCAATAAATTATCCTCCCCAGCAAAATAGAAGGTATGTTTATTGAAAACACTTTTGCCCATGACATTGTGCTAGGTACACAGAAATCTGTGGGACTGAATTAGTTTGTAATAGATAGTCAAAAACAGAGTGTTTAAAAGAGAGATGTAGCAGCAATATTGATCTTAGTAATAAGGGTAAAATAAAGATAATTGGAAAACCTCTCCCAGTTTTTACAAATTAATAAATATTGTTGGCTTTTTCTCTTGAGCATAATTCCATAGATGTTATGCAGTTGCTGATATGGTTAATTCTGACAAACAAAAATTAAAATACTGAGCACTCTCAGGAAGACATAAACTGATTGGCTCTTGTGCATGGAGAGAAAGAACGAGTTAGATTTGAAAAGATCTGGGTGCAAGTATAGCAGAAGGTTGAATTTTGAGCTGAAATTCCTGCTTTTTTCCACATTAGCTTGCATGATTATTGCCTACAGTAAGGAGAGAAAACAGTAGCACCAGCCCAGCATCAGTGGCAAGTGGTAGGAAAACAGCAGAATAGCATTCCAGCTTAGGTGGGTCGGAGGGTGAATAACAACTGGTTCCCAGACATTTTGCCTGGATCCTGAGATTTTTCTTCTCCCTGTTATCCCTAGTAGGACTAAAAAAGAGGGAAAAAAGCATCCCCAAAGCATATAATTGCTTATTGTGGGGAGGTGGACAGAGAATGGTTTAGTTTGGATTGTTAAATTGTTATATCTTGAACTTGACGTGCAGCGCTCCACCTTATATCAAACAAGAGAGAATTGTGAGCCAGAAACTTAAAATAAATGTAAACAAACTTAAAATAAATATAAGCAGACATAAATATTTTCAAAGAGGCAAAGAAGATTATTGGAAAGGATGCACAAAATATCATTTTCAAGAAAAAATTTTTTTAAAAAACTCAATAATTAGATTAAAATAGGAGAATAAGTACAATTGGGCAAAAAATGAATGAGTTTAAAGAGTAAGTAGAGGATTGTTAAAAAATGTTATCAGAAAGAGGTAACAAAAAAAGAGGAAAATAAAGTTTGAAGATATAGACAATGAATATATGTGTTAATATACACATTAACGATTTTCCAGAAAATTGTATGGAAAAAAGGAAAGGGAGGAAATATTTGAAGAAAGAATGGCCTAGAATTTCTAAAAATTAAAAAGATAATTACTGAAAAGTTTCAGAGTGCCAAACTATATAAACAATTATTAAAAACACAAATATGTTACAGTGAATCTTAAAACATTAAGGACAAAAAGAACACTCTTAAATTTTCTGAATAAAAAGAGCAGATTATTTACAAAAAAACAAGAAATGGATCACTAACATACTTCTTAATATGTTAGATGAAAATATATTCAAAATATAGTATTTTTCAAGAGGCATAATAAAGTGACTTTAAATATAGACTACTATATCCACTAACAATAATTTACATGCAAAAAATATATAGTCACATATTCTCAAACAAGAACTCAGAAGTTTCATCAAGCAATGACTTTTTGGAAAATACTCTTTCAGGAAGTATACCAGTAAGTTCTCAAATAAACCTAGAAAGATCTATGAGATATATGGAATATAGCAATGAGAAAATAGCTTAGTAAATTTTATTGTTGCTGTAACCTAAAATCAATAAAATATCCAAAAAGCTCAAGGTCAAAAATTTGAAAATTCAAATATGGTTACACTAGGGGTAAAGGGAATGAGACAATAGAAAGATAGATGATATCGATATTGATAAGCATATAAAATGGGTAGAATAAAAACATTAAGGCAAATTTATATTACTATTTTACTGGCACCAAAAGAATAAATAAAATACAACATTAATGAATCATATAAGAAAAAGAAGCTTAGCCGGGCTCAGTGGCTCAGCCTGTAATCCCGCGCCTTTAGGAAGCTGAGGTGAGTGGATTGCCTGAGCCCGCGGGTTCGAGATCCGCCTGGGCAGCGAGACCTCATCTCTACAATAAATCAAAAAAAATCATCCGGGTGTGGTAGTGCATGCCTACAATTCCGGCTACTTGGAAGGTTGAGGCGGAAGGATTGCCAGAGCCCAGCAGGTAGAGGCTGCGGTGGCCGGGAGCAGCCACTGCACTCCAGTCTGGGTGACAGAGTGAGACTCCAACTCAAAAAAATAAATTAATTAATTAATAAATAAAAAAGAAAAAGAAAAAGAAGCTTGATATGTTGAATGGAAGATATGAAAGGAAAATTAATGTACAGAAAATATGCAATAGAAAAAGTTCAATTAAATTTAAAGCAAGAAATGTGTCCTACTAACAACTGCAATAAATGTCAATGTGTTAAATTCATAAAAAATGACAAAGACCTTCAGAATGGATTAGAAGAAACATTATTCAACAAAATATAAAATACACAAAAAACTTCAATGAAAAGTTAATGAAAGCTGAGAATAAAGGTAAGACTTTAACAAATAATGTTGGATTCGTTTACCAGAACCAAGCCTCTCCTAAAGAAAACTAAAAGACAGGCAGAATATTAAAATTATAGACTTAGAAAAGTTCATGAAACCAGGCCAAAACTAAAGGGAAAATGAGAACCAAGAATAATAAACAAGACCAAAGTCATTTTGACTAAAATCTGTCAAATTTGGACTGTGTCTCTTTGGGAACTGTACTTTTTCTGTGGATGTCTTTTGTGCACATGTGGTAGAAGTCTAGAATTCCCTGAAAATGTACTCCCTCTGCACAGTCCTTGACCAGTGTCTGACAGATGCAGAAGTATGACAATTTAACTTTCTTGCCTTGGGCAACTCTAAAGTGTAATTTACTCTGCTGTTCCCCTGCAGGAACAGGCTAATGCTATACTCTGCAAAACTCTATCTGAAATTGTAACCTTGTTTGGCTTTCTTCTCTTCCCCCTGTGCTTTCCCTGTTACCTTACTGATCTCTACAGAGTATTGCCTTACTAAATCACTTGTTCATGAATATTTACCTCAAAGTGTACTTCCAGGAAAACTGACCTAAGATGCTATCTCCAATATTGCCCCTTCCTCATTTTTTTCTAGTTTTTAAAAAAAATTTATAATACTCTAATTAAATTTGTTTTAAAAGTTTTATTATTCTCTGTGTCTTTTAATTCTCTTTCACATTTTCCAACCATTTGTGTTTCAATGTTACATCACAGATAATTTTTTTAGTTCTGTAATCCAGTTATTAAATTACCCATCAATTGCATCTAATTTGCTATTTATCTATCACTGATAAATTTTATTTCAGTTACCTATATCTTATTTCCAGAAGTTCTATCTGGCTCTTTGGCAATCTAATTTGCATTTTATAGCTTTATTCTTTTTCATGTTCAAAATATTTGTTTTATTAAATATATTAAAATATGATTATATATTCTACATCTAAAGTCTTTCCTCATCTATTGTTTCTATTGGACTAAAGTATCTAGTGATTACTTTGGGGTATTGTTTTATAAATGTTGACTGTAAATTTATGCTCCTTAGAAATGTGTCTATAAAAATCCTTTGAAGCCTGGATGGAACATGTGCTCCTTCAAAGGCAATTTGCCTAGGCTCACTACTGTGTGGGAACATATTAAATAGATTATAAGATTTAGGTTTGTTGAGGCACCAAATCAATGTGGATTAAGGGTAAAATAAGAATGGGGAATGTTCTTTGCCTACAAAACCTTAAGTGAGTTTTTTTTCCTTATTTAGAACCAATCATGGCTAATAATTTTTTACTGTCTAGTACTACGGGGTGGATTTATTTCTAGTACACTCTATACTCAGGGTTTAGCTATTTAGGGTGCTCTCCTTATCTATGGATATCTTATTAATTAATCACTTTGGTGAACCCTAGGATTTTTTTTCTTTCTGTCCTATGAGGCAGAAAAAAAAATTAGAAACTAAGATTCAATAAGATTAAGTAGATATTTCAGGTTTGAATGGCTTCAGTGCTTTCTTAACTTTCTAGACAACAATATTAATTTAGTTTTGATCTTAAATATTCTATCTTGAAAAAACAAAGATACAGTTATAAGATTTAGCAAAGATCTCTTTATTTAATATTTTAGCTGTTTTTATTTTCAATGAATCTGAGCTACACATTTTTCAGAACTGTAAGTCGATTCCTCTAATTTTTGTTGTTGTTTCATACTGGCATGTGTGTTTGCCCCAATGTCAAGTAAAGGCCAGTTTTGTTGATATGCCAGACATTCATTCATTCATTCATTCATTCATTCATTGGAGAGGTTAGGGGAGTTGGTCCATGTATATTGAACATGTTACTGACTAATTGTTCTATTATAGAAATTCTATAGTTTCTATCAAAAATTTTATTCTATTAGAAAACAGCATAATTCAGTCTAAGTCCATTTACATTTAAAGAATACATATTAATTAAACAATAATGGTTTGATCATCATCATCAATGGTTAGGTTTAACAGGAGATTAAATATAAATGTCAGCTACCACTCTTACTTTGTGAACAAATACTTGTAAAATTTACCACTGTAAATTCTATTCATAACTTTTTAGTGGAGTCCTTATAACAGAGAATACCAGTAAATAGCAACAATAACAACAATATTATATAGTATTCATTTATCTATAAAAGAACAGTGAATACAGTTGTCATTGAATCAAGACAACATTCAGGAAAAAGTTAAAATAAATATTTTAAAATTAAATATTTATTATTATTTAAATTATTAAATTAAATTATTAAATTAAAAATTATTTCAACCATTAGCCAGGTGCGATGGCTCACGCTGTAATCCCAGCACTTGGGGAGGCGGAGGCAAGAGGATCAACTGAGCCCAGGGATTCAAGACCAGCCTATGCAACACGGCGAGACCTCACCTCTACAATAAATTAAAAAATCAGCCAGGCATGGTGGCACATGCTTGTGGTTCCAGCTTCTTTGAAGGCTGAGCCGGAAGAATCGTCTAAGCCCAGCAGGTCGAGGCTGTGGTGGCTGTGAGCAGAGTGCCACTGCACTCCAGCATGGGCAACGGAATGAGACACCAACTCAAAAACAAACAAACAAACAAAACTAAGTTTTCATACATAACTTCAGAAAACTATTATTTTTTTCTCATTATATAAAGAAAAACATTAATAATTTGTCCTAAATATAAGACAGAAAAAACTTTCTTTTCCCTTTGGTTAGGCCTTCTTATTTTGGAGGAAATACTTGTGCTTTATTCTTAGAATATATGATTGTGAATAGATGAGTTGTTTAAAAAATCACTTTAAATGAAGTAAAATTAAGCTTCTGTGAATATCAGTGGTATCCAGTATATACATGAGAAAAATTTTAGCTGAGTGTTAGCTAAAGTTTGGGCTGAAGGAGAGTCATAGATAGGATCACATCACATAAAGTGATGAAAGTAATAGACAACAATCCCTGTGAAAAAGTTCAAGAATTTTTAAAAACTGCAGGAGAGTTATTGAAAGGATTTATGAAATCTGTGTGGGTGAAACTATTTTCTCTTTTCCAGTCATGTCTTTCTTTCTCTCTCTCTCTCTTTGATTTGTTGTAGAGATGAGGTCTCACCATCTTCCCCGGGCTGGTCTTGAACCCACAGGCTCAGGCTATCCTCTCGCCTCGGCCTCCCAAAGTGCTGGGGTTACAGCTTGAGCCACCGTGCCTGACTAATTTCTAACATTATTGCTATCAAGAATAACTTTTGTTATGAAATGCATAACTTACTCTGGGCATTAAAAATTATTTTGCTTTTCACATTGCATTGAAAAGGTACTGCTATTTCATTTTTAAATAGTTAAAGGCAAATATAATTGGGAGTTAGGGCAGCAAGAAATAACCAGTGGACTACAGGATTGGTGTAAGTGTAGACCAAAGTTAATGTTCTAATTTGGTTAGTCATTTACTTTTTCATTTATTTTCCTATTCATTCTCTAATTTGTTAATTATAGAGTAGTTTTCATATATCAGAAACAATACTGGGCTTATGAGTTATTGTAATTAAGTGCAAAGTACCTAGGAGTTTTCTGAAATGCTAAAAATAAATCAAGTGCCCTCACTACAGACTTTGTAGATAAACATTTTCTGACAGTCTAATATTTTTATATAGAAAAAAATGAGACAGAAAATTTAAGTGATTTGCCCTAGATTGTACAGATAATTCATGGTTGTCTTAGCATTAGAAGGCAGATCTTAATTCTACTCAAAGTAGACAATAAATATATAATAATTACATAAATATTATATTATAATGTATTAAAAATTTGGTATTATAGATATGACATCATGTTTATGATAATTAATATAAGATGCAAAATATTAGATGTTAGTGTCATGTTGTTTGTATTATAGTGTATTACATTGCAGATGCTTTCTGATGCCTGCATACAAATGAGTTGTAAGTTAATAATACTTGAAAAATTGAAGATGAATTTTACATCTTCTCTCTTAGAATCTGTCATTACATTTGGCTAAAAATTGACCACAGATTTTGACTGTAACTTTCAAATGTATCAACCAGCAACAATTTTTCTCTGTAAACCTTAATCAGGAAAATGAGTCTCAGTCAATCATAGTTGCCTATAAATGGCCTCTGACTGATACGTTCAGTTGAAAACTATGGTCAGGCAAGTTTGTCATCAAGTATGTTGATATAACCTAACAGAGTCTGAAAAATGCTGAAGCAGCAATGCATTTAAACTGTGGCAGTAGATCAGGAAAATTACTGCATATCCAGTGTGGAACAGAAGTAAAAAACAGTGACAAATCAGGATATTTTCTGTTGCTCATCTGTTTAAGAACTAACCTGGGTCAAATCTCCTTACATTTGAAAATAAGATGAAATCAGGAGTGTTTCATCTCTTCATAGAGACATAAACTTCTTAAGGTCTTACACCTTAAAGACTGTTTCTTCATTACTTATTCATCCCATGATTAACTTATAATATAAAACATCATCATTTGAGTTTATTATACCATTAGCTTTAAGATTTTATGAAGTTTGAACAGGAGACAAACTGAATCAGCTAAGGTGATTTATTGTTGTAAGGAAGTATAGAAGCAGGAAATGCCATTGGTAAACAGAGAAACTAGAGGCTCTAAAATGTACTGAATGCATTTGATAAAAAACCTATTTTAAGTCATTAAAAATTAACATCTTAATGGTAAGGATTTTGATGAAATCACTCACATGTCCTTGTGGACAAAGGTAGACATAAGACAGAATGACAGAGGAGGTAGGCAGATGTGTAGCTGGTGGAACAACTGCATGTAATTATTAATTTGATATTAGCTTGTAGGGCAGTTTCTTATGGTATGTCTCATGGTTCTGTCCTTGACTTTGTCTTAGTCACATTTAAAAATGCAGTCTGAATGAAGAGACATCAGTCTGTAGAGGGTAAGGAAATATATTGACTGATAGAAACATAATTTGAAAATGGTTTAGTAGATTGTAGACTCGGAAGGGGTAGGGGAAGTGGGAGAAGGGGCGAAAAATCACCTATTGGGTACAATGTGCACAGGTGGGATGGTGGGTGCACTTACAGCCCAGACTTCTACACTATACAAATGCAACTATGTAACCAAAAACTATTTTGCACCCCCTAAAGCTATTGAAATACATAAACAACAACAACAAAACATTTTAGAAAGTGGAACAATGAATAAAAAACAGAACATTGTGATTCAGGAGCAAAATTAATGTAAAGTTTAGGTTTTTACAAACTAAACTTGGGGGGAGTTAAAAAGCTCATGTTAAAAGCAACATAAAACAAAACATAAAATCACTTTAGGTACCTTTGCTAATCACAAACTCTAAATATTACACCTGCTTAAAAAAGTAAGTGGATTCAAGGTAAGTCTGTGATAATAAAGGAACATTTCCAAAATGAGGGAAATGGCCATAAGACTGATTCCTAATATTTCACTGAAGTTGGACAACAGTCAAATAGTATTACATGCAGTTATAGATACATAGTGGGCAGAAGACATGGTTAATGTTTTAACATCTATTCCACCTGCTCTGTTGATACCAGCAATGATGTTTGCGTGAACTTGACCTCACCCCAGCTTCAACAGTGAGCTATGCTCAGCTAACGTTAATCAGGAAAATTCCATCTTCCTTTGCACTGTAATTGGGTTAATTAATCCAGGCCTAAGCTTATCAGTGCATGGCATTCCCCCTGTTTTAGGGATTGGTTCAGGGGTGGCCAATTGACTTAAATCTCAGTGTTTTCCTTTTCCCAGAAGTTAACGGGAAGCAACCTGCCCCTCCTGCTGAATGAGGCTTCATGCAGCACTAATTACTGATGGCAGGCATCCAACAACTATGAGGGAAGTCAGTCTGGGGAGAAAGTTAACACTGACAGAGGCGGAGAAGAGCAACCACAGTAAAATGGACCCAGAGCCCTGATGTCACTATGCCTAAGTTGCCCTGAGCCTGGAATTTTTAGTTACCCATTAAGCCAACTTGAGGTTTTTGTTTTTGTTTTTGTTTTTGTTTTTTGTCACTTTTAATTGAAAGCATTCTAACAGATTCTAGAGCAAAATCCTAATAAGATTTATTGTCAAACCAGGGGAAGCCACGCCATAGAAGGAAGTTTACAGTAACTCAGGAAGAAAAATCATAAGGGTTCTATGAGTTATTCAGTTCTGTTCCACGGAAGAGAGAGTAGATTGTTGTTATTGTTTGGGAATTCAAGACTAGGATTATTACTACAGAGTTTTGGGAAGGCAAATTTTGATTCATCATAAGATACTGAGAAATAATCTTTTAAGAACACTTCTAACTTTTAGAGACATCCTATTGTAGAAAGAGCTGTTTGCCAATTACTGGAAGTGCAAAAGCAAGGAATAATGAACCATCTGTAAGTTCTATTCAGCCCCAGGATTTGATGGTATTTTGCCATCCTTCATCATTTAAATTAAGGTAAGGAAGTTACTGGCTTAAGGGAGCTTGATTTTTGTCTTGGCTTCCCTGTCTGACCTGATGGATATTCTCTGTGGGTCTCTGTATCCTCATCTGAAGAGTGAATGGGTTAGAATAATTGGTTTCTAAAACTATTTCTAGCTCTAAAATTTTTTGCCACCCAAAGGAAATGACTTGAGGTATGGAAGCAAGGCTTTTGGCCTGCTACTTCTTAAAATACTAGCAAAATCTAAAAATATGAAATTGAAATAGTAGTATCCTTCTCAAAGTTAGATGAGGGAGTGCCTTGGGAAACACCACTCAGATCTAATCCCTGAAGATATTATGTGCATGTTTCAGAAATAGATCTTTTATTGAGTGAACTATCAAAAATTCAATCACTTAATAAGAATTTATTGAGCACTTATATTCCCAGGCTTGTGTTAGGCACTATGATAGAGATAACTTTACCTGTCTCACTTTAAGATGCAAAGTAAATCACAAGTTTTCAGTGCAGTGCATTCTCTGTTATCCAGAGGCCACACAACACCTTCCTTAGTTTTTGATTTGAATACTGAATTCATGATATTGCCAAGATTCTCAATATAAAAAAAGAAATGAAAATAAAAGTACCATTTTAAATGCTTAGAGTTTTTTTGAGAATTCCAAAAAGATTCTTTAAATAGAGGCTATAAATTTATTTTATACTACACACACACATACAGATTATTATACTTAAATTGTATTAAACAATAGATACATATTTTACATACAATTATTAATTTTTTTAGAAAATATAAATCAGCAAAAAAGTTCATAAATGTCCTATGTATCTAATAAATTCCTACGACATTTAATTATTCAACTAGTGCTATGGAATCTGTTATACAATGCAGTTCCTGACTCTTTGGAGTTAATAATTGGAAGAACAAAGATGAAATGAATGAGCTGTTGAACAGTTTGTTGGACATGTGATGATCTATGTGGTATCTGCCATGAATGCCACAGGACCATGGAGAGGGGAACAAAAAGGTGTAGACTAGGAAGCTAAAATGGAGAGAGCGAGTCTTAGCCTTGAAAGACTTAAAGGATAGGCTAAAATTTAAAAGGCAGAATAGATGAAGAAAGCTGCTTAGATGAGGAGAAAAAAAAAACGGTTGAAAGGAGCCAGAAGCAATAGATTTTTATATGATAGTGAGAATATTAATCTTATTAGAAAAAGAAGTTAGGACTTAATGGGAGATATGGATAGGCATTAAGGATGAGACCAGATTTAACATATCTTAGAAGTCAGCAAAGCAATTTAGAGTGCACAAGTTTTGAGACAGGGAGATCGAGGTCTAACCTAAGCATTGTTTAGAGAAGTGTGTATTGGCATGAGTTGGAGGATAGAGAAACTTGCTGGGGAAACGATTGTAGTAATCTGTGTGGTGATGTCAGGACATGAATAGTTAAAAAATTCATAACAGACCTGGGCGCACACGTATAATACTCTTTGGGATTGCCTGAGCCCACAGGTTCAAGACCAGCCTGGGCAACCTTGGCGAGACCTCATCTAAATTAAGAAA
Source organism: Carlito syrichta (assembly GCF_000164805.1). Classification (NCBI taxonomy): domain Eukaryota; kingdom Metazoa; phylum Chordata; class Mammalia; order Primates; family Tarsiidae; genus Carlito; species Carlito syrichta. The sequence continues at coordinate 120,552 of NW_007225688.1, forward strand.
AATTAGCCGGGCATGGTGGTGCATGCCTGTAGTTCCAGTACTTGTAAGGCTAAGGCTAAAAGATCTCCTGAGCCCAGCAAGTCGAGGTTGCAATGGCCGTGAGTGTGCCACTGCACTCCAGACTGGGTTACAGAGTGAGACTGTGACTTAAAAAAAAAAATCATAATGGTATTTAAAATTGTTTGGAAGACATTTTAAAGAATAAAGGAGAGGAGTTTGATAACTCACTGGACATTGGTCATTGATGTTAGATTTTTCATTTTGGAATATACTATACATGTATTCACTCTGTGTTAATAATATAAACTATATCAAACCATCATCTAAGATTGTATGTATGTGTCCTGTCTCCCCAAGTAGATTATAAGATTCATGTTAGTTTCCTAAGGGTAGCATGTCCTGTATCACTAAAGTCCCAGTTCTGTTGAGGAGATGAGAGGTAGAAGGAGAAAAGAATAAACATCGATGCCAAGTTTTCCAACCTGAATAATGAAAGTGTGTCATCAACTTCTCTGATACCCTCACAAGGATGGAACGATTGATTTTTTTTCAGTGTCATATGAATAGTAAACTGTAAAACTGATGTTAAACAGCTGTAAACCATTGTTCCAGAAGAACTCAACTAATGCTTTCTTTTCTAAGAATTGAGTGAAAAATTAAAAGAAATTGTTTGTTATTGATCATGCCAAACTATACAGAAGGTAAGCGGAAGCAAGTTACTTTTATATTTTAATTGTTGTTTTCATATTTTTATCTTGGATGATATATGCAAAAGTTCAAGCTCTCCTCTTTTGGTTGGTATTCTCAAAATAAAACACTGGACACATGGGTATCGTTTTCCCTCTAAATACTATATGTTGTAGGTTATGTTTATGTTTTTGCACTATGTATATAATTAATAATTTAAAAGTTCAATATGCTGAGAAATGTGAATTCATTATGAAAATCCAATAAGAAAGTGAAGATATATCTGTTTCTTATTTCCACAATCAATCGTGTTGATAGATCCATGATTACTTTGGGGAAAACAAAATAAAACTACTGGAATACACCCTGAGAGGAAAAGAGTACTGAAGCCAGAAGAATCCCTCAAGCCTACATTGAATATAAGCTCAGTTGGTTTTATTTTGTTTAAATTTTTATAATACATAGCTTGATTTCTAGTGGCAGAGTTAACTATATTGTGAAATTTTTTAAAAAACTGTAATTGTAAATGGGTTTAGATTGTGATCCCCTTTGGAGGGAGTATATGTGCACAAATGCAGGTAGGTTGGAGGTTCGGGGTATGAAAATGAGAAGGATTGTTTTTATGGCTTCTATTTGCTCAGGAAACAAGAAGCAAAATTATCATCTATGCATGATTAGTAGGTGGTGCTTCAGGTCTGTAAAGAAAGGAGAGTGTGTAGAATTAGTTATCTTGGAGACTGGGAGAGAAAACTAAATAGTAAAATATCAAATTACTGGGTACTGAAAAAAGTTATTATTGGGTACTGGAGTTTGCTTTCATAAATTTAAAGTAAGCATGACTGCCATTTTTTAAGTTCAGTTGCACAGAGTTGTGAGTGTAGGCAAAGAGTTAGAATCAATCAGGATTATAATTGTGCCAAACCAGAAAGATTGAGGAAGAAAAGAGCAAAGAAAGAGTGACTTATACAAGGACGTGATTGCAGTAATGCATGATGGAGTGCAAGCAAGTGAGGAGGAAGTAAAGCATGGTGTGGGGGAACACCATGTAGTAGTGGAGGTCCTGGGGTCTTTAAGTGGAAAGATGAGAGGTGGAGATCACATCATGAGATATTTGAAAATGAGATTTGAGAGGGAGAGCAGTTATTGGTAATGATGAGGTCAGGTGGAGTGTGGATGATGGAGGGAATGGCATCAAGGAACTGGGAGACCTTGAAGAATCATCTCCACATCTATCAAAGTCACCAAGATTATTTACAGGACCCCACATCTTTAAAATAAAAAATAATAAAAATAAATGTTAGTTGTTTTTCGTTTTTGGTATCATCTGATAGGTGGGATCTCTCTCTCTCTCTCTCTCTCTCGTGTGTGTGTGTGTGTGTGTGTGTGTGTGTGTGTGTGTGTGTGTGTGTGTGTGTATTTATTGGGGGCATAGGCATATAGGAATTAGCAATGAAGACATGAGGTATCAAAGAGAAAAAGCCACCATTTGAAAAGGTTTCAGGGGAAGCCATGACCTTGGGGAGGGTCAAATTTCAGTGAGAGTCCAAATGTAACACTAATACTCAGAAAAAGGCTAAAGATATAGGGATTAGATGATAACAGACTCTGAGTTCCAGACGCCCACAAAGCAAGAATTCAGAGAGATATGGAGGAGAGGAAGACTGGGTCAGATTATAGGAGTAAGTGTAGGAGTAAGTATAGGAGTAAGTGTAGGAGTAAGCATGTAGGAGTAAGTGTTCATCATGATGGACAACCAAGGAGGGCAAGTCTGGTCCTGCTGAGTCAGGTAAATTAATGATATGACGTATGAGGACCTTGGTTCTGATTATCTGGGTTCCCTCCTAGGACTGGTCTCATGCAGTTTTTCAGAATATGAAGTGCAGAAGCCCTTCAAAAGAGTAATAGAGCACTTCTGTGGCCTGTGTGGTCTAGAGGAGCCATTGCCGAGCAGGGAGGCCAGAACACTTCCATGTAAATAATGAGAAGTTCATTAATTAGTGCCAAAGCTAAATCCTAACAACTAATTCAGGTCCCCAAACAAGGTCAAAACCTTATAATAAGTTTTCAAAGCACATAATTTCTTCTTCAAGGCACATATAATAATAGTGATCATATAACTAAATAGTATATTTATTTATTTAACAATTATTTCCCCTCACTAAACTGGGCAGGAAATGCACTTCTTCTATTCACTAATAGAAGTCCAGAGTTTTTACATAGTAGTCACTATATATAATGCATATCTATGTAACTATATCTGTACCTCTATTTATATCTATATCATCTATTTTTATGGGGTTATATTAGGAGTTAAGTTGTCTGATAAATTTAATGGCAATAATTATATCTAATTTCAAAGTTTTACCCTCTAAGCCTGCTGCCTCTGTGTCCACTTTATGGTTAATCAAGGCTGTTTTTGGAAGAGCAGCTCAGGGAAGAATGGAGATTTGCTCTACAATTGTCCTGAGGGCTTTATTAGAAGCATCTGTATAAATTTTACTCAAGGGCTAAAAATGTAGACTTGGCATAAGGGATGAATCAGTCTTTAAATGTTTAAACTTGAGTAGCAGAGTATGGTTAGGCTAGCTAGAATGAGACTTCACTTGGGATGTCCTTCTCATAGTCTAATTCAATGGATAAAGAAAGAGATTATTTTTACATTGCCCAGAATTGTCCACTGGTTATTTCATATTTTGTGCTTCTACTACATCATGATGCCCTAGTGACAGGAGGGAGTGTCACTTGGGCTGGAGGCAGCTGAGCCTTGTTTGTCCACAGTCAGTGGTTTCTAGTTATACTATGTGAGCTATGTTTGGGAAAGTCAGAGTGGTATCATGTAATAGTACATGAAAAAGGCCATCTTGTGGACAGGGCACTGTGGTTAATGGGTGAGAAAACAAGGTTGCAGAGCACTTGCCACCCTGTTAATAGGGTCCCTTGGAATTAATAAGGCCATGTTGTTAGAGCATAGGGGCATGCTAGTAGACACCAGATCATTTATTGCTGCATTCCCCATAGTACATAACTGTCTGCAGTGGCAATGTTGTACACATTAATAATTCTTTTTCTTAGTGACTGGAAATAGTATTTTTTTTCACTATCACATTCTCAGATAACAGTAGTAGCATTACATTTTTGTACATGGAGTAGCATACTCCATTGACGCCAACAATTTTTACAGTTGGGAATGCTATCAGGAGATTGCTGAAACCAGGCAGCTTGTGTTTATTCCCAATCCTCATTACCCTCAATTGAATTAACACCCAATTTAACCATTTAAACAAGCATCTGCATTCAAACTGAAGATAAAGTAAAAGCGAAGACCCAGGTGGGAGTTTCGTGGTAAGGCAAATATCTGGGGTCCAGGGAAGTTAAAGCCATGAGCTGGGAGAGAAGAGGGTAACAACACAGATTTAGAGTAAATGGTGGTGGGGATGGCAGGGGCAGGTAAAGAAAGAGGGCAGGGACAGTGTGGCAGCAAAAGGGAATCAAGGATTCATCAGACCTGAAACAACTTGCACATTTGATTTTGTGTCCTGTTCTTCTTTTCATCCTGGCCTGGTCTGTTTACTAAGCTAAAGTCTGTGTCCTGAAGCAAACATTTTACGTGGAGTTGAGAGTGGGATGCTAGAAACTCCTTATCTCCACCTATTTAATACTGCCACTCTAACTGTAAGGCATTTTGGAATGACTGAAAAAGAAGGCTGTCCTGTTCTTGGCCTGTTGCTCCTATATCTACCTTTTACCCATAAAAGTAGCACATGAACATAATTCCAAGTTGCTCAAGGTGATTGTTAAAATATGGCTCCCAAATGGAAATATCTAAACACATTTTGTGATGTCTTACTCAGACGCTTAAATTGTTATGCTATATGATAATACCCTTTAGCATCATTCCTCTTAAATCACATGATAGCTTCCTCTCTGTTCTCCTTGTTGCCACTCTTGCCTCTCTCCACATAGCAACCAAAGTGACTGATATGGACTAATGTATGTGCCTCCTATTCACATGTTGAAGCCCTAACTCACAATGTGATGGTATTTGGAGATAGGGTTTTTGGGAGATAATTCAATCAACGAGGTCATGAGAATGGGATCATCACGATGAGATTAGTATTCTTTATAAGAAGAGACACCAGGGCACTCTCTGTGTCATGTGAAATCACAGTTAAGAGCGGGGAAGTGGTTGTCTGCAACCTGTAAGAAAGCCCTCACCAGAACCCAACCATCCTTGCACCCAGATCTAGGATTTCCAGTTTCCAGAAATTTGAGAGAATGCATTTCTGTTGTTTAAGTCACCCAGTCTGTGGTTTTATGTTATGTCAGCTTGAGTTGACTAAAATAGTCATCTTTCAAAATTACAAATATCTCCTTGAAACTTTTCTGAAAAAAATTCTTTAATGACTTCTCATTTCTCTTGGAATAAAATTCAAATCGTTACCACAGTCTACAAGGTGTTGAATACTTTTTCCTCTAACTGCATCCCTTATTAGCCCATAAAACGCTATTGCCCACCACAGAAACTTTGCACTACTCATGCCTGCCTGCAATGCTCATCTTCTACTGTATATTTTATCCATCTAAATATCAATATTTCTAATTGCTATGTCAATTATTTTCAGTTATTATGTCAATTATTTTCAAATTATTCATGATTACTTTCTGAATAATTTTTTAATGTTTGTCTCTCTCAGTAGAACATAAGCTGCATAAAGACAGATGTGTTGTCCTTTCCTTTCATTAATATATTCCTTGCTCCTAGTTTAGTATTTGAGACATAATAGGTCCCTGTAAAATAGTCATAAAATGAGTGAATACTAACCTAGAATTCTCAAAGTATTTTCATTGAAATAGAAACAGCTTCCATCTTTTAACCATTATGTTAGTCTTAGTTTAGTTAGCTTAGTATTGCTTATGAAGATGAAGAACGTATTTACTTTTCAACTCCATATTTTTAGTTAACTATGGGCTGACTGGGGTTGTCCTTCATAGCTGGTAATAATCCTGTTTATATCTATTACTCTTTCAAATTTATCCAGTAGGATCCTCCAAAATAATACCTTTTAACATGAAAAACTGAGGCCCCAATTTATGTCCTGCACTTGGAGGGTCTTACCCTATGTCTCCACTAACCTCACATCATCTATAGGATCAGCAGTCTAGGGAGCCAAAGGAATATGCTTACCCACAGCCTGCCATTCATTATCTTTTCAACAATATTCTGTGGCACACGGAACTCAGGAAGTCTATGCTCAAATCACTCAAGCCCACTTTTGGATCCCACAGAATCTCTTCCCTCAAGACCTGATCCAGCGTACACTATACCTCTTGGCCCAAGAAATTGCTGTTTCCTTAAAAGTGGGCATAGCTTGAACAAGCAGATGACAGTCTCCACATGCCTTTGTGCAAGGACGGATAGACCAAATGCAGAGTTGGGAGAAGAAGCCAGTCTAGTAATTAATAATTCCAGAATTGATCAGAAAGACTTGGCCCCAAGAATAGAGAGGTCTTGGTTTTCAGGCGTTCATCCCAAGACTCCTATAGGTTTGTTCTCTAAACTTGGAATTGGAATAAATAAGAAGACTAGATATAGAAAATTAAGATACTTGGTGAGACCTCGTCTCTATAATAAATCAAAAAATTAGACAGGTGTGGTGGGTGTGCCTGTAGTTCCAGCTACTGGGAAGGCTAAGGCAGAAGGATCTCCTGAGCCCAGCAGGTTGAGGCTGCAGTGGCCATGAGCATGCCACTGCACTCCAGCCTGGGTGACAGAGTGAGACTCCTACTCAAAGAAAAAAAAAAAAAGAGTTAAATAAGTCCTAAAGTAAAAATTACATTACCAGAAAAGCAATTTATTGATTAGGTTTGTTTGGTCAGAGTATGAAAGTTTTTACAACACTATAATTTTATATTTTACCTTTTCTTGTGAGCCAATTCTTGAGAAAAGAAGGAAAGTTATTTCCTGTTTTTTATAAGTATTCTCATAGAATTTAATATAGACTGGAAAGTGATTTTTGCTTTATGCCAACCTTCCAGAAGTTCTGTACAGTTTTACTGATTGATTCTGTAGCTATAAAATGGTAATGTTTGTGATTAAGATCAAAGTACAGATAGGTTCTGATCATTTCCTGAACCTGCCTGTTCATGTTCAGAGTGAGAGGATGGCTGTGGATCAATTCTGATGGAGTAGCTACTGCTCCCTACCTGAGGAGGCATGAAAGCAGCCGTATTTCCTGAACTAAAGGAGCAGCTATCTAGATTTATATACACTCCATTTTATTATGATTTATTTCTCACGTGTAAGGTATTTTAACTCTATAAAATGTGTATCTCCCAAAACGTGACTCAAAGATAACTAAGCATATATTACTAATTATTAGTGCATTTTCACTTTTAGAGGACCTTGATATAATTAATTTTAATATCTGGTTATAGATAATATCTATAACCAAAATATTGTTCATATTTTATATTGTCTAACTAGAGAATATTTGTTTTGATGTTACACATTTGTCAATGAGAAGTGCTTAGAAGTTTTTTAAGCATAGAGAGATAAAGTAATTCTTAAAAACCTGAATGACATAAATAAAATAGGATCAGGAAGGTAAAAGTGAATAAGAAAAATAAAGGACCTAAACAGAAATACAATTGGATATACTGATGAAGTTAGTACAAGAAAATAATGCAAATTATCTTTGAGTAAGTTGAAGGAATTTGAAGTGGTAAAAGGTATCCTTTCTTTTCATTAATATGAAATAAAACAAACATCTACCATTCCCTGTTCATAAACTTATAAAAATACCATTGTCTCTATATAACTTCTGCAGATGTGTGATCAAATAGGAAAGAGATTTTGACAGTTCAAATTTAGATCACGGCAAGAATAATATGGGTGATATGTTTTACTAATATAATAAAAAATAAGTGCTTAATGCATATTTCATGCACGTTCATTTTCTCAAAGTTGCATATAGCGTATTTGACTCATTGAACTCATTTGCAAATTATAAATTATTATTGATTTGTATAATTGTCTTTGAAATACGATAATTTGCTGCTTTATCTTCAATTAGTAAATACAGAGTTTATACATGCGTAGTGAATTTTATTCTGGGGGCACAAAGGTTTAAAGCTTAAAACCTTGAACTATTACATGTTAGGGTTTGGAGTAAAAAAAGATGGTAGTGAATGAGTATCTTTGATGGTGTTACATAGGAAGTATCGCAGAGTCCAACATTTTTTCATAGTGAGAAGCTATTTTCAGGTGCTATGTTGCCAATCTGGTGCTTTCTCTCTGCCAAAATTTCAGGTGCTTATGGGAACATATACACAACACCATAGCACAGATCAGAGAATGTATGGGAGATGTCATTCTCAGGAAATAAGCAGCTATGGTTGGCATTTTGCAGCGCATATAGAAAGACAGTACACCTTAAATTTCAGCATCACATAATCTCAGCATAAAAATATAAAACTATAGAAAGACTGTTGGTGAAATCTGAAGTTTGAGTTCTGGCAGAGGAACTGAAATTAGGCATCATTCAGTACAGATTGTCATGGCACACACACATGGACACAAGATGTGAATAATCAGACAAAGTTCTATAAAATGGATGGCCTGGAAGTTAATGCCAGAATCACTCTGAATATTATTTGTAGTTTTTGAAAATCTACAGTCTTAGCACTACTAATAAATTATACCTAGTTCTTATTTCATGTTGTAGGATTATTCGTTTTCATGTACTCATTATTTTTAATTTTAAAGATGTGGAGTACAATTCAGTGTTAGGTATATAAATGTTAATTATGTAGGTGCTCTTGTTGATGAGGTGTGATCCCCTCCCCTGGCAGTTTCCCTTAACTTCCAATGCCACCCCATCATGTAATCTTGAATTTAATAATAATAAAAAATTTCCTGGAGAAAAAAGTCTAAAATGCTGGTGTTTATAAAGAGAGTTACTAATTGGATGGATTTACTAAAACTTTCGTGAGGGCTTGGGTGCTCAGATTTGAAAAATAGGTAAGAATTACTCCTGCTGAATGGTGTTTAAGTATAATAAAATGTATTACTTTCTGGGTGGGCTTCACATAATCCTGGAATGCACACAATACAATAGGCTGTAGTCTATAGATTTTGCACTTAAAGTCATTCAAACTTTAGCAGATTAAAATTGTTTTCTTCATTCTTGATGAATATGCATTAAATACAGAGTCACAGAACTTATCAGAGATAAGTTCTTCCTAGATCTGTTCATTTACCTCTCTTCTAACTATATTATTATTATGGAGGACAGAATTAAAAGTAGCATATGTTATTGCATGGAAAGACTGAGACTAGGAGACAATTACTGAGTTTATTAAAGCAATATAAATATCTCTTACCTCGCCTCTTAGGATATCTTAGGTGATTAAGGCTATGGTTGCCAGGCAAAACGCAAAAGTAAGTCTTTAAAACACTCTACTTCCTGTTCACAATGGAACTTAGTTGATCTGATAAATCATGTATGCACTGTCAATTCTTTTTCATTGATAATGGGTCAACAAGAGCATATGCACATTTAACTCCACAATGACCACATACAATTTTGAGTGTAAAATATTAAACTGAAAAAAGCATCAATTATTCAACATGCAAGTAGGTGGCCTTATTGAACAATTTGTATTTCTATCAGTGCAACACATTTTCTCATATCAATTTGCTTTTGCACATGCTCATTATTTTGCACCTCTCCTCTTATTCTAATTTGGTTAACTTCTGCTCATCTGCTAAAACTCAGCTTGGCCATCACGTTCTCCAAGCATTGCCAGTTAGTCTGGTTTGGATAGTTTTCTGTGCTTCCATAAATTCCTAGACTGTCATGATATTTATCATCCAACATTGCGTCTGTTACTTTATCTGCTTTACCAGATAACACCAAGTTTATCTTTTAACTTCAAATTATCAGTGCTTAATATAGGGCCTGGTAGATAATAGGTGTTTAATAATAGTTGCCTAAAAATATAAAGTTAGTAGAAGAAATGCTGTGTCATATGGGATGATATCAGAGTGCAAGGGGTTAGGTTTTTGATGAAGACTTTAGCGTGTTAGAAGGAGAAAGTCTACTGCCATCAGTGAAAATGTCTTATTACTGGTCATGTGGAACAGTTCATATTTTATGAACCTAATGAGTATACAAACCTGATGAATAGACCTCTATTACATGAGATGGAGATTCTCTGCAACCAACAGGACACTGTTGGTTTTGGGACTAAGTCAACTTAAAAGGGTCTTAAGGTGAAAGACTATTGATGCTGGATTCTGAAACACTCCAACTCAGAGGTTGCCAACTCAGTGGCCATGGACCAGGAGTGGTCCGTGGCCTGTTAGGAACCAGGCCCCACAGCAGGAGGTGAGCAGGCAGGTGAGGGGAACTCCATCTCCTGTAAGATCACCAGGGCATTAAATTCTTATAGGAGGGTGAACACTGTTCTGAACTGCACATTTGAGGGATCTAGGTTGTGCACTCCTTATGAGAATCTTGATGACTGATGATCCCCAATGCCCCTGTACCCCCTCCCCACATGCACAGAAAAACTGTCTTCCACAAAACCGGTCCCTGATGCCAAAAAAGGTTGGGGACCGTGGCTCTAACCCCATCACTTTACCACTTACCATGTATATAGTGTCTACTCTACATCAGGCACCATTAAGCATTTTATGTAAATTATTATTACTTAATCATCACAACAATTATGAAATATGCATTGGTATTTTATGCATATTTCAGATGAGAAAACTGAGTTTAAGGGAGAATAAATAAGTTGCTCAAAGTCACACAGTTAGTAATAGACTTTAAAAGCTGGTCTATTTGTCACCAATGTCCATGATCTTCACTGTTGAGCTATGTTGTTCTCATTAGATATAGCCTTGATGTGTTCATAGGTGTTTCATTTCCCTACTCATTACCACCATTGAGTATTTTATAACCCTTCCCCTTCACAACAGTGGATCCTTTCAGTTGACTGTGACTCCGAAAACAAAATCTTGCTTCTTACCGGCCCAGTGTTACTCTAGCAGTAGGACTAATCGATTAAGGTAGGAGAGAATAAGAAGAAAGTTTTATTTTCTCACTTGAAACACCTACTTGCAATCCTCCATTGCTTTCTGATTAGTATTAACTATGCAGAATGGGACATAGAATTGAAAAGGAAGGTAATGGGTATAGAAGTGGAGTTATCGTCAATCTGCTTTTTTTAATCTCCAATCCTAATGTCATCACTGCCACTTCTACTGAAACACTTCCATTGTGATTATGTGAAGAGAGAGAAAAGAAAATAATGTGGGGCCGGGCTCGGTGGCTCAGTCTGTAATCCCGCGCCTTTGGGAGGCTGAGGTGAGTGGATTGCCTGAGCCCGCGGGTTCAAGACCCGCATGGGCAGCGAGACCTCATCTCTACAATAAATCAAAAAATCAGCCGGGCGTGGTAGCGCATGCCTGTAATTCCCGCTACTTGGAAGGCTGAGGCGGAAGGATCGCCGGAGCCCAGCAGGTCGAGGCTGTGGTGGCTGGGAGCGGCCACTGCACTCCAATCTGGGTGACAGAATGAGACTCCGACTCAAAAAAAAAAAAAGAAAAGAAAATAGTGTGGAAAATATGAGAATACCATCAGCTTCTTACTTCCATCTCTACCAGTCAAAGTTGTCTAATTCCCATACTCACTTATGCCTTATATAACCTAACATTTCTTTGAAGTATGATATTCATACAAAGTGCACAAATCATAAATGCATTTTAATAAATTTTCACGAAATAAACACATTTGTAATGACCACCTACATCAACAACAGAATAATATCAACACATTGTGGTTATAAATTACATTCTCCCAGTGACTAATAAAGCATAACACCCTCTCATGTGTTTAATAATCATTTGAATGTCTATTTAGGGAAATATCTTTTCAAGTCTTGCTCGTTTTAAAAATTGTATTGTCTGTCTTTTTAAAAATTACCTTGTAAGAGTGTCATATATATATGCATATACATACTTATGAAACAATCATTTGTCTGTTATATGTATTGCAGCCACTTTCTTTCCCCATTCATCTTCTTTTGAATGAATAGTGTCTTACATGAACAGAAGGTCTTTAAAAATTTTAATGTAGTTTGTATATATTTAATGTAATTTTATAGTTTTATGTAACTACATTTTAATATATTCCAATCTATCAATATTTTTCTAATGAAAAAAAATTGTGTTCTGTTAAAGAAACTTTTGACTGCTACCAAATTATGAAGGTATTCTGTTATGTTATCTTCCAAAAGCATATTTTCTCTCATGTAAATGTTGACCTATAATCCATCTGCAAGTTATTTGTGTGTGTGGTGTAACCTGTGTGTTAAGAACCATTTTTTCTTCTGAATATGTTATCAATTATTTCTTTAAAGCCCTCTTTTCTCTACAGCATTGTGTCATCTTTGCCCTAAGTCAACTGTTAAGCGAGAATTTGTTACTGGATGCCATTTTGCTTCTTTGATTTTTTTTTTAATCCAATTACTAATACCACACACTCTTCTAGTTTATGGAACAAGTATTCAAACTTTTTTCTTTCTCAAAATTATTTTGGCTATTTGTGATTTTTTGCATTTCCATTCATATTAAAATCTTATTGTTCATTTTTACAAAAAAAAAAGCAAAACAAAATACTAGGAATTTGTACAGGAACTGCATTGAATAGAAAAATCAATTTACAGAAAACTTAAATCTATAAATACTAGGTTTTCCAGTCTAAAAACTTGGCATATAGGTAACCTCTCAGTTTTTACGTCTCTTTAAAGATTTTCACATTAATTTATGAATTTATGTTTGAGAAATTTTACAGATTTTATTATGTTTTCTAGGTGTTTGTTATGCTATTTTAAACACTTTAGTTTTCTTTCCTTTTTTCATTTACTTTTTTTATCGGTACTAATAAACTCCCTTGCCTTTTTATATTTTCCCTCTGTGTAAAAACATTGCTTAAGTCTCATTGCATTTAATAACATATGTATATAATTTTAAGTTTTTATGTATAAACATGTAAACTGTGAAAAATGATACTTTTATTTCTTTATTCCTCACTTATCCTTCCTTCCTTCATCTCACCCTTCCCTCCCTACCTTTCTCCTTCCCTCCCTTCCTCCCTTCTTCTCTCTTTCATTAATTCCTCTTTTCCTCACCTTCTCTTCCCCACTCCTCATTTTCCTTTTTCTTGTTTCTCTTCTTCCTCTCTCTTGTTTTCCTCACCTCATCTTTCCTTTTTCTCTGTTTTGGTTTTGCCTTGTTCTGCTTGTAGGGACCACCAATATGATGATGAACACAAGTATTAATAGAGTACTCTCTTATCTCATTTCCAGTCCCCTGGTGAAAACTTTTAGTACTACAGCAGCATTAGTTATATAATGTTTACTGTAGATGTTATGTTATAGATATCTTGTATCAGATAAGGACGCTTTCTTCTGATCATAATTTTAAAAAAATTTTTAATTATGGGTCATTTCAAATGCTTTTCCTGCATTTTTTGACATCATCATACAATTTGTTCTTTTTATTCTGCTAATGTGGTGAATTAGTTTAATTTTATAATATTAAAGCAATTTTGCTTTTTGAAATAAGTCCAAGTTTGTTGTTATAATATAGTTTATAAAAATATATATTGAAATTTCATTTGTTCATAGTTTTTAAAATGTTGCATTGTTTTATAAAAATATATTGGCTTGTACATTTCTTTTCTTATAGTGAACCAGTCAAGTTTTAGTATGAAGATTTCATTAGTCTTAACAAATAATTAGGGAACTTACTTATGTTCTTTAAACTAGCTTGTCTGGATGGTTATTGTTTCTTTTAAACTGCTTGAAAGAAATAACTATAAAGTTGTCTGGATCTTAATTTCTTTGAAATTGTTGATACGTTTTTCTTCCAGTTTGAATTTGTTGAATAAATGCTGGGCTATTTAGATTTTCTATTTCTTTCTTCCTTTTTTCCCTTTTTTTGTCGGAGTCTAATTCTGTCACCCAGGTTGGAGTGCAGTGGCACGATCATGATGATCACAGCTCACAGCAGCCTCAGCCACCTGGGCTCAGGTGATTCTTCTACTTTAGCATCCCAAATAGCTAGCACTACTGGAGCATGCCACAACTCCCAGAATTTTTTTCTATTATTATTATTATTATTATTTAGATTTTTTGTAGAGATGGGGTTTTGCTATTTTTCCCAGGATGGCCTTGAACTCTTGGTGTCAAGCAGTCCACCTGACTTGGTCTCCCAAATTGTTGAGAATAGAAATGCGAGCCACTGTGCCCAGACAAAAATACTTTTTTTTTTTTTTTTTGAGTTGGAGTCTCACTCTGTCGCCCAGACTGGAGTGCCCAGACCAGGAGCAGCCACTGCAGCCTCACCTGCTGGGCTCCGGCGATCCTTCCGCCTCAGCCTTCTGAGTAGCCGGAATTACAGGCATGTGCTACCACGCCCAGCTGATTTTTTGATTTATTGTAGAGATGAGGTTTTGCTGCCCAGGCGGGTCTCGAACCCACGGGCTCAGGCAATCCACTCACCTCAGCCTCCCAAAGGCGCAGGATTACAGGCTGAGCCACTGATCCCGGCTTAAAAATACTTTTTTTTTAATTGAATTTTTTCTGAATATTTCCATTTCTTGGAGCAAAGCTGTTTATAGTATGTTATATATCAAAATAAAATCTGTAGAAGAAATATACCTGTTTGTTTGTGATATTAGTAATTAGCACTTTCTTTCATATATAATTTCAAATGTTCATTGTTGGTATATAGGAAAGCAGTTGATTTTTATTCATTGATCTTGTGCCTTGTGACCTTTCTATGAGCACTTCTAAAAACACGAATTTTTTGTTGATTCTTTGGGGTTTCTTCATAGACAATCATGTAATCTATGAATAAAGATAGTCTTATTTCTTCATTTCCAATCTGTATATCTTTATTTCATTTATTTATATTAATGCACTAACTAGGACTTTCACTATGATATTAAATAGGATAATAAGAAAGGACATCATTGTCCTATATCTGATCTCGGGGGAAAAAAACATTCAGTTTCTCATCAAGTATAATGTTAGTTTTTCAATAGATATTCTTTATCAAAATGAGGAAGTTCCCTCTGTTTCCAGTTGGCTGAGGACTTTTATTATCATTGGGAGTTGTATTTTGCCAAATGCTTTTTCTGCAACATTTAACATAATTATATGACTTATCTTCTTAAGACTGTTGATGTGATGGATACTACTGATTTTTTCTGAATATTGAACCAGTCATGCATACCTTGACTATATCCCACTTTTCCAAAACTCATGTTGAAATTTAATTGCCAATATAATGGTATTGAAAGGTAGGACCTTTAAAGGTGGTTAAGCCATAAGAGACCCATCCTTATGGGGGGGTTAATAAAATAGATTTCAGCAGCAGGTGCTGTCTCTTTCACTCTCTCATCTTTTGCCCTGTAGTGATTCAGGAGGAGGGTGCTCACCAGATATCAACACATTGATATTGGACTTCTGAGCTTCCAGAATGGTGAGGCAATACATTGCTGTTTATTATAAATTACCCTGTCTGTGATATTCTCCTATAACAGCACAAAATGGACAAAGACAAATGTGGTATATGATTCTTTTTATACATTGTTGGATTCAATTTACTAATATTTTGTTGAATATTTTGCATCTAAATTCATAAAGTATATTGATCTGTAGTCTTTTTTCCTTGTAATGTCTTTATCTGGTTTGGAAATATGCTAATGTTGGCCTCATAAAATGACTGGAGAATGTTTATCCTCTATTGAAAAGTTTGTAAACAATTGGCATCATGTTTTTCAATGTTTAGTAGAATTAACCAGTGAAACCATCTGGAACTGGTGTTTCCTTTTTTTGAAAGGGTATCAATTAATTATTCAGTTTTAATAGATATAGAAATATTTACATTGTTTCTTCTAGTGTGAGTTTTGGTAATTATGTCTTTCATGAATATTCATGGACATAGAATTGTCCATAGTATTTCTTTGTCATCCTCTCATGGTCCATGGAATCAGTGAGGATGACTTCCTTTTACTTTCTGATATTTATAATTTGACTGTTCTTTCATTTTCTCTTGGTTAAACTGGTTAGAGTTTTTATCATCAATGTTAATAATATTTTCAAAGAATCAAATACTAAGTTTGTTGATTTTGTTGTTTTTATTTTTAAATTTTAATAGTTTCTGTTTTAGTTTTTATTGGTTTTTTTCTTCTGCTTGCCTTAGCCCAAATATCTTTTCTTTTTTAATTTCTAAAAGTGGAAGTTTATAGATCTTTATTCTTTTTCATATATGCACTTGTGCTATAACTGTGAACTTCCCTCTAAGAATTGCTTTTAGTGAATTCCACAAATTCTGCTAAGATGTATTTTTTAATCTCACCTTGTTCAGAATATTTGCTTTTATCTTTTGAGGCTTCTTCATTGACATGTGTTATTTAGAAGGTTTTTTTTTTTACTTATATTTGAGAATTATCTTGTTGATTATATTTTAATGTTATTGTCATTGGAGGACATACTTTTTATAAATTTTTATTTCTTTAAATGTGTCAAAGTGTATTTCATGGCCAAAAATGTGACTTAATCTGATGAATGTTTCATGCGAATTTGAGAAAAATGCGTATTCTGTTCTTGTTCGGGGAAGTATTCCACAAATGTCAATTAGATTACATTGATTGCTAGTGCTATTCAAAACAACTGTATCCTTATTGATTTTCTGCTTAATTCATCTATCAATTACTGAAGGAAGTGATGAAGTTTCCAGCTATAATAGTGGATTTGCTATTTCTTTTTTCAATTCTAGCAGTTTTTCCCTCATATATTTTGATGCTGTTATTAGGTACATACACATTAGAGATTGTTACATCTTCATGGATAATTGATGTTTTTATCATTCTGTAGTGCTTTTCTTATCTGCAATAATTTTCCCTGTCCTGAAATCTTCTTTTGTCTTAAGTTAATAAAGCTACTTTAACTTTCTTTTGATAAGTGTTAGTATATCTCATGCTTCATTCTTCTACTTTTAATTTATATGAGTGTTTACATTAAAATGTTTTTTTGTAACAACTTTACTGTCATTTATTTCACTTATTCACATGCTATATGTACCCAATATATTGTTGCTATTATTAGTTTTTAAAGGTTTAAAATTTTTTATTTTGACATCATAATTATACATATTTAAGAGATACAATTGCTGTTTTGATATATACCTATTTTGTGTAATGATCCAATCAGGGTAGTTAGTGTGGCCATCACCTTATGTTTTATTACTTTTTTGTGATGAGAAATTTCAAAACTTCTCTTCCAATTATTTTATGATAGATAATATTTTACTGTTAACCATAGTTACCCTACTGTGCAAAATGACATTCTAATATATTCTTCCTATTTAGTTGAAACTTTGTACTAATTGACCAGACTTTCCCCACCCTTTTGTCTCTATTCCCTTTCCTCTTCTGGTAACCACCGTCTTACTCTCTGCCTCTATGATATCAATTTTGTTGTAATTCCACATATGAGTGAAATCATGAAGTTTCTGTCTTTATGTGTCTGGTTTATTTTACTTAACATGATATCCTCTAGGTTTATCTATGTTGGCATAAGTGACAGGATTTAATTTTTTTATGGCTGGATAATATCCCACTGTGTATATGCCAAAATTTTTAAATCAATTTGTCTGTTGTTAAAGACTTAGTTAATTCCATATTTTTGCTGTTGTAAATAGTGCTGCTGCAGTAGGCATTGGAGTGCAGATATCTTTTTGATATACTGATTTCCTTTCCTTTGGACACATACTATTGCTGGATCATATGGTAGGTAGTTCTATTTTTAATTTTTTTGAGAAATCTGCATACTGTTTTCATCAACATTTGTTTTCTTTGGTCTGTTTGATAATAGCCATTCTAACTGGAGTGAGATGGTATAGTATCTCATTGTGGTTTTGATTTGTATTTCCGTGATGATTAGTGATGTTGAGCATTTTATATATACCTGTTGATCATTTTTATATCTTACTTTGAAAAATGTTTATTAACGTTGTTCACTCAATTTTTTTTAACATTTATTTATTTACTATATTAAGTTCCTTGTATATTCTGGATATTAACCTCTTATCAGGCGTAGAGTTTGCAAATAATTTCTGTCATTCTGTAGGTTGTCTCTTTAGTCTGTTGAATAGTTTGCTGTGTAACAGCTTTTGAGTTTAATAGAGTATGATTTGTCTATTTTTGCCTTTGTTTCCTGTGCTTTGTGATCTTATTTTTAAAAATCTTTGAATAGCACAATGCCATAAAGGTTTTGTTTTCTTTAGTTTAGACTTGCATTTTGTATTTTCTTTTTACTTTTGATTTAAAATTATAGCGTAGAGATAAGGTCTCACTATGTTGCCCAGGCTGGTCTTGGACTCCTGGGCCCAAGGAATTCTCCTGCCTCAGCCTCCCAAAGTGCTGGGATTATAGAGACACCATCCCTGGTCAGTTTGAGTTTTAAATTTCCATTTTTAATTCATATTGTGTTGATTTTTGTATATGTTAATAAGTAAGAGTCTAGTCTCATTCTTCTTCATGTTGATATTCAATTTTCCAGCACCATTTATTGGAGACTGTCTTTACCTAATGTGTATTATTGGCACTTTTGTTGAAAATCAGTTGGTTATAGGTGTATGAATTTATTTCTGTGTTCTCTTTTTTGTTTTGTTGGCCTGTGTATGAGTTTTTATGTCAATACCATGCTGTTTTGGTTACTATAGCTTTGCAGTATATTTTGAAGTCAGTTAGTGTGATGTTTTCAACTTTGTTATTTTTGTTCAGGACTGTTTTAGCTACTCTGGTTTTTTTGTGGCCCCATGTGAATTTTATAATTATTTTCTCTATTTTTGTGAAGAATGACTGATAATTTCTATTTCTGTGAAGAATGACTGATAATGATTGAATTAAATCTGTAGATTACTATGGGTTGTAGAGATATTTAATAATATTAATTATTCTAATTTATAAGCATAGAATATCATTTTTTATTTATTTGTGTCTGCCTCTATTTCTTTTATCTGCACTTTTTTGTTTTCGGTGTAGACATCTTTCACCTCCTTGAGTTTACCCCTGGATACCTTTTAACTCTTTTGGTAGCTATTACAAATGTAATTGATTTCTTTTTAATGCATGGAGGTCACTATTAATATTTACAAATTCTGTTCATTTGTGTATGTGATTTTCTATTCTGTCACTTTACCGAATTTGTTTATTAGTTTTAATAGATTTTGATAGAGTCTTTAGGGTTTTTATGTGTAAAATCATGTTATCTGAACACAGAAACAATTTGTATACTTCTTTACAATTTGTAAACCTTTCATTTATTTATCTGGCTTAGTTGCTCTGGCTAGAACTGGAAGTACTTTGATAAATAGAAGTGGTAAAAGTGGGCATCTCTGCCTTGTTATGCATATGCTAAACTGTACTTGCATCTCTGGAATGAGTTCTACTAGACCACAGTAAATAATTTTTTTAATAAGAACTTTTGCACCTATGTTCATCAGAGATATTGACCTGTTTCTTTTTCTGTTGTGTCCTGGTTCAGTTTTGGAACCAGAACCTCATAAATTAACTTTGGAAATACTCCCTCCTCCTCTTTTCTGGAGTAGTTTGAGGAATATTGGTATTTGTTCTTCTTTAAATGTTCGATAGAACAGTGAAGTCATCATTTCTTAGACTTTTTTAAAAGAAAACTACTTATTACTAATTAAACTTCCTAACTCATTATTGCTCTGTTTAGATTTTCTATTTCATCATAATTTGATGTTCGTAGGTTGGATGTATACGGGAATTTATCCATTTCTTCTATGTTATCAAATTTGTTTGTGTCTAGTTGTTCATAATTGTTTCTTATAACCATTTGTATTTCTGTGGTATCAGTTGTCATGTCTACTTTTTCATCTCTTTTCCAAAAACTTACACTCCATTTTACTGATTTTTTTGAATTGTGTAGGTTTTTTGTTTTGTTGGCTTTTATAGTTATTTGTTCTCTGAGCTTTATTATTTCCTTTCTTCTACAGATTCTGGGCTTCATTTTTTCTTGTTTTTCTAGTTCCTTAAGGTATATCTTTAGGTTATTTATATCAATCTTTTTTTTTTTTTTTGATGCAGGTGTTTATTGCTATAAACTTTCCTCTGAAAACTGTTTTTGCTGTTTCCCATAGGTTTTGGTATGATGTGTCCTAATAACATTTTTAATTTTCCTTTTAATTTCTTCCTTGATTCTTTGGTAACTTAGAAGCATGCTGTTTTTGTCATGTATTTGTAAAGTTTCTGAAGTTTTTCTCTTGTTGATTTCCAGTTGTATACCATTTTGGTCAGAAAAGATACTTGGTATGATCTATATTTTCTTGAACTTACTAAGATGTGTTTTATAGTCTAAAATGTGATATTTCTTTCTTTGTGTAAATCTGAGATTCTGTCTTACTTCATTTTTCTTCTTCTGAACATCTTTCAATATATCTTGCAATGCATGTGTCTAATTTTACTGAATATAGAATTTGAGGTTGGTGATTTTTTTAATAAAGATATGGGGTACAATTCAGGGTTAGGTATACAAATGTTTATTTTACAGATATCTTGTTGATGAGGTATGCCCCTCCTTCCCCTAGCAGTTTCCCTCAACGGCCAGTACCAACCCCCTTCTCCTGACAGTTTCCCACCACTGCTTTCTTATAGTATTATAACTGTTCAAGGTCCACTTATGAATGAGAACATATGGTACTGCGTTCTTTGTTTCTGTGATAGATCACTGAGTATGATCGATTCTAGATCCATCCA
This sequence comes from Carlito syrichta, assembly GCF_000164805.1. NCBI lineage: Eukaryota > Metazoa > Chordata > Mammalia > Primates > Tarsiidae > Carlito > Carlito syrichta. The sequence goes on from NW_007225688.1 coordinate 141,101, forward strand.
AGTTGCTACAAAGTCCACATGTCTGTCCTTCTTTATGGCTGCGTAATATTCCATTGTGTATATGTACCACATTTTTTAATGCAGTCCAGCTTCAATGGGCAACATGGTTGGTTCCATGTTTTTGCTATTGTGAATAGAGCTGCAACAAACATACTTGTGCAGGTATCTTTTTTGTAAAATGATTTGAGTACCTCCGGGTATATTCCCATTAGAGGATTTGCTGGATCATATGGAAGGTCAATTTCTATTTCTTTCAGAAACCCCCACACTGTCTTCCAAAGAGGTTGCACTACTTTGCATTCACACCAGCAGTGTAGAAGCGTTCCTTTTTCTTCGCATCCTCGCCAGCATCTGCTGTTGTTTGTTTTATTAATGATGGTCATTCCTACTGGGGTTAGGTGGTATCTCATTGTGGTTTTGATTTGCATTTCTCTGATGATGAGTGAGGCTGAGCATGTTTTCATGTGTCTTTTGGCTTCCCATATATTTTCTTTTGAGAAGGTCTATTCGTGTCTTTTGCCCACTTTTTAATGGGGCTGTTTGTGTTTTTCCTTTCAGCGCGTTTGAGTTCCTTGTAGATTCTAGATGTTAGGCCTTTGTCAGATATACAGTCGGCAAATATTTTTTCCCATTCTGTGGGCTGTCGCCCTGCTCTCTTGATGGTTTCTTTTACTTTGCAGAAACTCATTAGTTTGATGAGGTCCCACTAGTCTATCTTATTACTTAAGGTATGACCGTTTAGGGTTTTGAATAATTGGTTTCCAATTCCAATTTCCATAAGGGTGACTCCTACATTTTCTAAGATTATTGTAGTTTGAGGTTTTATGTTAGGTCTTTGATTCATTTAGAGTTAATTTTTTTTTTTTTGAGTTGGAGTCTCACTCGGTTGTCCAGACTGAAGTGCAGTGGCCACTCCCGGCCACCACAGCCTCGGTCTGCTGTGCTCCAGCGATCCTTCCGCCTCAGCCTTCCGAGTAGCTGGAACTACAGGCGCGTGCTACCACACCTGGCTAATTTTTTTTTTTTTTTTTTATTGTAGAGATGAGGTCTCGCCAAGTTGCCCAGGTGGGTCTCGAACCCATGGGCTTAGGCAATTCACTCACCTCAGCCTCCCAAAGGCGCAGGATTACAGGCTAAGCCACCGAGCCCGGCTTAGAGTTAATTTTTGTGTGTGGTGACAGGTAGGGGTCCTGTGTCAATCTTCTGCATGGGGTCAGCCAGTTTTCCCAGCACCATTTACTGAATAGGTTCTCCTCTCCTCAGTGGTTTTTGTTGGAGGCTTTGTCAAAGATGAGTTGGTTGAGAAATTGAGGCTTTGCTTCTGGAATCTCTATCTTGTTCCATTGGTCTACATGCCTGTTCTTGCACCAATACCAGGCTGTTTTGATTACTGTAGCCTTACAGTGAAGTTTGAAGTCTGGAAGTGTAATACTTCCTGTTTTGTTTCTTTTGCTAAGGATTGTTTTGGCTATTTGTGATCATTTATGTTTCCATATGAATTTCTGTATTGTCATTTCCAGGTCTGAGAAGAATGATGTTGGTAACTTGATGGGTATTACATTGAATCTGTAGATTGCCTTTGGTAGGATGGACATTTTAACCATGTTGATCCTTCCTATCCATGAGCATGGAATATTTTTCCATTTGTTTGTGTCTTCTTGATTTTCTTTGAGCAGTGTTTTGTAGTTCTCATTGTAAAGGGTTTTCACTTCTCTGGTTAGGAAGATGCCGAGGTATTTCATTTTTTTGTGTGTGGTTATTGTGAATAGGATTGTGCTTTTAATTTGAGTCTCTGCCTGCTTGTTGTTGGTGCACAGGATGCAACAGTCTTTTACACATTTATTTTGTACCCTGAGACTTTGCCAAAGTCCTTTATCAGTGCAAGCGGGTTTTTGACAGATTCTCTTGAATTTTCAAGGTATAGGATCATATTATCAACAAAGAGGGATAACTTGACCTCTTTTTTCCTATTTGGATACCCCGGATTTCCTTTTATCGTCCAATTGCCTTGTCCAACAGAATATTGAACAAGAGGGGTGAGAGTGGGCAGGTTTGTCTTGTTCTAGTTTTCAAGGGAAATGTTTTCTGTTTCTGTCCATTTAGCAATATGTTAGCTGTGGGTTTATCATAGATGGCACTTACTATTTTGAGGTATGTTCCTTCTATACCTATGTTGTGTTTGAAAGTTTTTATCAAGAAGGAATGCTGGATTTTATCAAAAGTTTTTTCTGCATCTAATGATATAATCATACGGTTCTTATTTTTACATCTGTTGATGTATTTAATTATATTCATGGTCTTGCAAATGTTGAACCAGCCCTGCATCCTGGGGGTGAAGACTACTTGGTCATGGTGGATAATTTTTGAGTTCTGTTTTTGGATCTGATTTACTAGAATCTTGCTGAGGATTTCTGCATCTATGTTCAGAAGGGATATTGGCCTGTAGTTCTCTTTTTTTATTGGGTCTTTACTCTGTTGGCCTGTAGTTCTCTTTTTTTATTGGGTCTTTACCCGGTTTGCATATCAGTGTGATGTTACCTTGTTAGCTTTGTAAAATTTGGTGAGTATTCCATCTTTCTCAATTACCTGGAATTCTTTCAAAAGGATTGATATCAGCTCCTCCTTGTAAGTTTTGTAGAATTCTGCTGGGAAGCCATCCGGTCCAGAGCTTTTTTTTTTTTTGGAGGTAATTTTCATAAACCAATAACCTGGGTTATTATTGGTCTGTTTAGTGTCTCAATGTCGTCTTGTTTCTACTTCGAGAGGTTGTGTGATGACAGGTTGGTGATTTTGTTCAGTACTTTAAGTATGTCATTCTACTCGCTTTTGTGATTTCTGAAAAGATTTTGCTAAAATTTTCATCCTTATTCCTTTAAAGGGCTTGTTTCTCCTTCCTTTCTAGCTTCTTTGAATATATTGTCTTATGTTAAAAATCTGTATGTTAGCTGGGACTGGTAGTGCACACCTGTTGTTCTGGCTTCTTGGAAGGCTGAGATGGAAAGATTGCCAGAGCCCAGCAGGTAGACCCTGGGGTGGCCGTGAGTGTGCCACTGCACTCTAGCCTGGGTGACAGAGTGAGACTCCAACTCAAAACAAAACAAAACAAAGCAAAAAACTACATGTTACCCCAAATCATTTATGTTTCTATAATTCTTACTAAAAGTGTAAACATCTTGGTAATTTTCTTCATGCACCTTACATCATATTATGTACAATATGAAGTAAGCACTATTTTAATCTTAATCTTATACATATTCAAAGAAATATTAAAAGTTAGTAAATGATTTGCTAGTCTTACTTCAGATCCAGTGATCTTAATTACAATGTTATATTGGCTTACGCCAATAGCACCATATCTCTACTTAAATACTCTAGTAATGGCAAATGTTGAGTGATAACTTTTATCATTTGATGATCAGTTTCATCACATCAACCTCTTGCCTTTCACTATATTAAATTCTTATTTCCTGGTTTACATCTTTGAGCTCCTTTTAAGTCCTCCCCTTTGCAGCAGGTAAGAAATCACTGCTGAGTAATATGTGTTTACCATAACACTGTTTTACTTTTTATGTGCCTGAAAACAAAAATAACATTAATTTCCTTCTTATCCACTGACAACAAAATCCTAATTATTACCTCTATTGTCTAGTAACAGACATAATGTTCCTTCAATTACACTAACACAATTTCCCATTTAAATACTATTCAGGCACAATTTACCCAACAAGAAAAAGCACAAAAGAATTTATACAACATAAAAACTATGTGCTAAGTATATCTACCATTAAGAACCCAATATGCTTACTGTCTGATTATTGAATTAAATAATACCATAGAAATCCAACAAATTTTCCAAAGAGATATATCAATAATATCTCATTTTAATTTATCTTAAATTCACCCATGATCAGGTCAAATTCACAGTCATAACATTTGCTTTTACATACCTTTAGACAGGGGAGCCCATTTAAGGCCCTTCTCCATGCTGGAATCTTTAGCTCTGATCAGGAAAAATACATGTTCTCCTCTCCCAGTGGTTTCCAGTCTTTAGAGAGTGCCTTTATTTTTCTGTGGAAATGATATCTTTCTTCCTATAGAAGGTAGAGACATGTTCTTTCCTACTTCTTTATTTGTTTTATTCAGAGACTCTGTCGTCCAGGCTGGAATGTCACCACAGCCTCAACCTGCTGGGCTCAGGCAATCATTCTGCCTCAGCCTTCCAAGTTGAGAACCATAGGCCTTCCACTCTGGAGCCACAGGGATGCTACCATGCCTGGCTAATTTTTGTGATTTATTGTAGCAATGAGATCTCGCCATGTTGCTCAGGCTTGTCACAAACCCCTGGGCTCAGGCAGTTCTCTCACCTCTGCCTCACAAAGTGCTGGAATTCCAGGTATGAGTTACTGCGCCCAGCTTTTTCAGAATAATTTTACCTGAGTATATTGTAATACGTATTATGCATCTTATTTACTGATTACTCCAGTGAAGTCCATATTAGGGTTACACTGACTCTTATTAAGTACTCTCTTGCAAACAAATAAAAAGAAAAAAAAGAGGGATGTACAGGATGTACTCCTCACTAATGAGGCATAAAATTATTTTACTTAGCTGAATTTGTTAGGTTTTTAGTATTTATATTTGAAGTTAAGACTATATTAGCAATGTCATAAAGCATTTTAAATCTATTTTTTGAGAGCGTAAAATGTATGAACAGAAAGGAAAAGATAAGATTTACAAGAGAATTTTATTTCACCACTCACTTCCCCCACAGTTCCATTTGGTATATTTTAGGTCTGAGTACCTTTCTCCAATTACAATGCAAAGAACAGAGAAAGAGTTAAAGCTCAAAATTCTACAATGTGAAATTTTATTTATTTATTTTTATTTTTATTTTTACCTTTAGATCAAGGTCTCACTCTGTTGCCCATGCTGAGGTGCAATGGCATGGTCCTTGTTCACCACAGCCTCAACCTCCTGGGCTCAGGTGATCCTTTTGCCTCAGTCTCCAGAGCAGCTGGGACTGCAGGCATGCACCACCAGGGCTGACTTTTTTTTGTAGAGTCAAGGTATTGCTATGTTGCTTAGGCTGGTAATGAACAGCTGAGCTCAAGCAATCCTCTGGTCTCAGCTTCCCAAAGTGCTGGGATTACAGGTGTGAGTCACTGCACCCACTCCATGATTTTTTTTTTAAATGTCTATAAGGAAATCAGGTTGAGGTGAGTGGATTGCCTGAGCCCGCGGGTTCGAGACCCATCTGGGCAGCAAGACCTCATCTCCACAATAAATCAAAAAATCAGCTAGGCGTGATAGCGTGTGCCTGTAATTCCGACTACTCGGAAGGCTGAGGCAGAAGGATCGCCGGAGACCAGCACAGGTCGAGGCTGCGGTGGCCGGGAGCGGCCACTGCGCTCCAGTCTGGGCGACAGAGTGAGACTCCAACTCAAAAAAAAAAAAAAAAAAAAAGGAAATCAGGTTTTCAGTACCATATAGTTATCAAATACAAAGGCTAAACACAACCAACTTATGTATTTAGGTTAGTGCTGAGAAATAAATCGTTGATTTTAAATTCTCACATTTAGAAGAAAAATGTATAAATGTAGAATGGAGAAGAGAATCATTTGTGAAGAAAAAACTATAGGCTAACTATTTATTTTTAATAATCAGTCTCGTAAGTGGCCTAACAATTCTTCCTATCCATAAAATGCGTATCACATCAAGAGAAGTATTTATTTCTTCTTTTTGGAATCATGGGACTGGCATTTGAGCAATTGAATGCAGCAAAAAGAAAGCCTTAAAAGACTTTCAGTTTCAGCTTCTTTCTCTTGAAATATTCATTTTTAAGGTACTCTCTCTCAAAAACCAGCCACATGAGAGGTCATACGGAGGAAAACTTAGGAGACCTGCTCACTAGCAGTTTTCAGTGAAAGCTAGCATCAGTTTCCAGTCATGTGAGGCAGCCACCTTGGATGTTGTAGCCCAGCCCAGACTCCAGATGATTGCAGCCCTAGTTGACATCATATGAAGCAGAAAAGCCATCCAACTGAGTCCAACCAACTCACAGATGGTGAAGGATTGAGGACTGAGTTGCTATGCAGCAATAGATAACTGAAATATATATGTAAGAAATAGTTGACTGGCATGTGAAACTGATAAACAAGTTCAGTATAAGAATAAACATGCTGGAGCTGAGGGGAAAAAAGGACATTTAAGATAAATACTTAGCTAACATATTTATGTTAGTTAAACAAAATATATTCTTAGACATCTTTTACTTTATATTTGAGTGAAGACGATGAAAGTTTGAAAGGTAATTCTTTATAGTGCAGTTTTATACTTTGTGGAAAGACACAGTATGGCCTTTGTCAGATATGCCTATGTAATTTTATGAAGTGGTCTAATGTCTTACCCTGAGATTCGAAGAAAGCAGGAAAATGTCTTACTCTAGAAAGCGCAAGAGGCCAACCATAGTATATAGGAAACAATGCATAATTTTCAGAATCAATATGTATCTTAAAACCAGTTTTACAACAGCTCTGAAAATTTCAAATAAGGTAATTTTCAATGTCTTTTAATCATTTCAAGTCATTGAGCACCAGCCATGTGGTAAGCATTGAATACCAAGTACATGCTAAGCATTTTGTCTGGGGACATGATAGTGGATACTATATAGTCTCTGTCATAGAGCAGGCCATAAGACATTGGACAAGATTGAAATGCAACGAGCAGGCGCTCAATAAAAAAAAAACAACATTTTCTGAGTGCCTCCTATGTGCAAAGGAATGTTCTAAAGCCCTTTGATTTTTTTATACTTTTAAAATTTCACAGTTTGAGGAGTAATTTTATTCCCATTTTAAGCTAAAAATTAGCTTAAAATATTCAATAACTTGTTAAAGGAAAGCTAGTAAAATGAAACGGCTAATATTTAAAAATCAATTTTTGAAGCTCCCAAACCACAGACTAAAAAAAAATGCATTGTATGTATTGATATAGGTCTATGAAGGCAAGAGCAAGACTTATCTGAAAGAGACAACCTCTGCCTCCATGAGATTCAGTACTAGACTCCCATCGTGTCTGCATCTCCATTCTCTACTGTTCTCCACTGGTGTAACTGTTCTTCATTAGGATTGTTCTGGTAAATATGGTAAATGTGTGACTTTGGACAAGGTATGTATTTCTTCTTTTCTGTTTGCAAAATAGAAATAATAGCATGTACCTCACAGAGCTATTATAAGGATCACACAATTAGGTATTTTATGTTAAGAGCCAAGTACAGTTCCTGGTGTAAATACCCTCTTAGCAAATGACGGGAGTTAGTTTAATGAATCTTTCATTATTGCTACTCTGACTTGTCATTGCTTGAGCTGATTCAATGGGTCTGGATAGAATGTTTTGCCAGGTGTATGAATTTGCAGATCTCCTTTCTCACTAAAATAAGGAAAAATTGGAGTAAATTTTTGACCTGACCATTGCTTATGACCCATTCATTTTAAACCATATCTCCAGGAATGAGGTATTAACTGTCCTTTAGAGATCTAGTTCTACACTTTATGATGTGTTTCTTTGGCATTCAGAAAGAGAAAAAGAAAGAGAATCATTCAGAAATGAAGACTCTGCCTTATCTGCATTGAATAATTTCTCCTCAGCCTTCTGCTTTCGTAGTCAGCTTCTACCTATAGCACCAGTGAAAAAAGCAGCATTGACTTTATTTGCAGATATGAAGGGTAATTCCTAAACACATATTCTTCATAACATTCAAAAATAAAGAATTTAATCAGGAGTCTGTAGTTGCACTTATTTATTCATATTTTTAATCAGTCCCTGAACTTAAACAGAAATAATTTCCAGAAGACCATAAGTAGAAAAAAAATAGTGCCTAATTTCACCCCAATCCTGCCCTCATCCCAGCCAAAGCTGTCTTCAAAATCTAGAGTATTTGAGGTCTGAGTGTCTACCTTCAATTCTCACACAACAGACAAGGAGGGAGGTCAGAGCTCAGAATCCTGACTCCAGATAGCAAAGACAGCATAGGAAATATAGGAGAAAAGACATGAATTCATTACAGAGAAACAGCCAAAGCAGGAACTTACCAAGTGATGTGGGAAGGAAATTTCTTAGAAGGCCTTAAAAATGTGGAGGAAAAAAGGCAGTTAATCTGAAATACAAAATTGAAAGGCATGGCAGATGCATGATTCTCGTCTTCCAGATAAGATTCCTTCTGGAATTCAAAAGCATCTAAAAGAATCAAGACAAATGGCTGTTGGACTCAGTGTGTAAGCACAGTGCTGGTTGACATATGAAAATGTTTATTACAAAAGTTAATGCAATGTCAGAGCGGAAGATCAGTGTTTAACCTGATTTCATTGCAATCTGTTGGTCTGCCTTTGAATACAGAATAAAAAAATTAGCAAACCAGAAGAAGGAAAACGTAAGGGACTTTTTCACAAGCAAACTGTCAAATCATGGACACTGATATTTGTGATAATAAAAACAAGTCAAGATTTACTTGCATTTTTAGTTAATGCATACCCCCTACATTGTATATCTACATATTTTTATTAACTTGTATAATATATTAAAATGTTTATTTGTCTGAACAACCAGATAGTTATAGAACTTTGAAGATTTACTACGTTTATTTCCCTGATTTTATAAATTAAATCCTAAGGAATAGAGTTGAGGCTACTCAGGTTAGGTAGAAATATGGGCAGGGAAGTACAATGTCTGTTTTCCAGTAAGAAAAGGGGAGTATGAGACCAGTAGGAAGATAGTTGCCTATGGCATGAATCCGTTCTTATGTTATTAACTGATAAGACTTTCTTGATATATTAGGCATTCTCACTGTAAGCATTCTTTAATGTAAAATATTTTAATAAGCATTCATTAACTAATTCTCATCATACCATAAAAAAATAGAGATTACTCTCTGTGGCATGGAAATAAAAATTTATACTTGATTTCTGGACACAGAGGTGAGTTAAAATAGCATTTGATGTTCCCATGTGACTTCTAGCTTCACTTCTAATTTTGTAATTTAGGTAGTATCTAAAGAGATTATTGCAATCTTTTTCCACAATGATTATTAAAGGTAGTATTTCAGCCTGTATTTAAAAAATTCTCACTGGTAAAGGAAACAATAAAATGACCTTTTCCCATTGCATTATACATCAAAAAAAGAAGTACTCAGAAAAAAAAAATATGCTGTGTATTTCCTGGGAAAGGGGAAGAGTGTTAAAAGACCCTGAGGAGAGAGAGTGAAGCATGGGTTTCTGTACAGCAGCAAAGGGTTGACCTCACAAAGGCTCTCGCAGCCGTGATGGGGCTGTCAAAGGCATGATTAGTACAACCCCCCAGTGCAGCTGTCTATTGAGGGAGACCAATTTAAAAACAAGGAGTCAGCCAGCTAATTACATTGTCAGCAATAAATATAACAATGGGCCGTGGTGGCAGCCCAATCCCGTGATACATCCAGGCAGCCATCTGTACATCTTCCCTATCTACTTGGCACTTGTTGCTGCTGTATTGGTTTGGACAAGTGGCTTAGCAATCACGTAGCAGGCAGGAACTGTCTCTCCTCTGTGAAGCTGTCTTCATTAAGTGTCACTCATTTCAGAGGTTTCATCTTTGAATATAAATTGGAGACTCAGCAACATCACTGGCCCTAATGATAAATAAGCAGATTGTTTACTCAATCTGTTTATTCATTCACTAACATTTATTGGGAGACTTCTGTTTGCCAGGCATCTAACAGCGAAGTAAGTGGGAAGAGAACTGACTCTCTATATAGTAGAAATTAGTGTACAACAGTAGAGATTTTCTGTGTATTTTGTGATCAATATACTAGATAGTTCTACCTTTGGATAAATCCATTGTTATGATTCATATAGACAATTAAAATTGCTGAGTTGTCTGGTTTTTCCTTGGTTTTGTTTGTTTGTTTATTCAGTTGTTTTTGCTACTTCTTCTTCTGTGAACTCTTTGAATAAGTTTTGAAGGTGGTTATAAAAAAAAAAGGAAAAGAAAGACAGCAAGAAAGTCTTGTCTAATACTCATTTACTTAAATTAAAAACAATAAAACCTATTAATTTATGTTATTCCTTAACAACTAATTTATTATTTCTTTAACTAAAGATGGCAAATTGCTTGTTTGATGGGCATATTTTAATTTTAATTATATGACATCAGACTTCAGACTCCAGTCCTACTCCTCAGTATTAGAGACTACTTTAGAATCAAGTAGATCTTTCTTCTCTTCATGCACAGAGGAGGCATTTAGGGTACAGAATTAAAATAGCTGGTCTATGAAGAGACATTCCTCTAAGACTTATTCTAGTTCTTCTTTCCTTTGTATTTTCTTCTTTTTAACGTTTTTAAAATCTTTTTTACCCCTTATTAACCAGACCTAGAATTTTAATCTCCAATTTCTATCCAAAAAATAAAACAAAAGTAAGTATTTTAAATAAATAATTATTTAAAAATTCTTGTTCTTAGTTTTCAAAAGCATATATGATAAATTCTTTAAATGCCTTACATTTTTCTCTTGCTAGAGGCTTTTTAAAAAATGAATCAGAGCCGTTTTTCTAAAATGAACAAGAAGGAGAATAAGGAGGAAAAGAATAGAAATTTCAGTAAATCCACCTTACTCTATTTGTTCCATTTTGCCTCAAAGAGGTTTTATGATGAGTTGGTGTTTTTAAACAGCCTATTACGCTGATGAAGGAAAGAGAACACACTGACATGTGATTTCAAACCAAATATAGATCTGGAGAGATAATGAGTTTTCATGACTGTAGTAACTGTCTTTTTCAACTTTCTCTTCTGGGAAGAAAAAAACAAGAGTAACCATTTTCGTTCCCTTCTTCCCCCTCCTTTCTCTCTCTCTCTCTCTCTCTCTCTCTCCCTCTCTCTCTCCTCTGTCTCTCTTTCTCATTCCCTTCCTATCTTGCTTCTTCTTTTTTTTCTTGAATCTTATATCTTTAAGAACTTCATGCCAAGACTGAGCTAGGTGCTATTAAAAAGTGATAAACACAGTCTGTGCCTTCAAATAACTTATAGTATAGTTTAAAAAATTGGCAAGTCAGAAGCAATTTTAATTCCTTAAATGCCCTCAGTTATGAATTTATGACAGCTTTTTACAAGAGAGATACCTAGTTTAGACTTCGCGAGTCTGGCAAAGCTTCTCCAGGGGCAGTGTCCTCTAAGAAATCTGAAGATTGGTTAAGCACTAGTTAGGTAAATAGGAATAGGGATGTTTTGGGGCCACTAGGAACATCAAGAACAAAGCCAAAAAGTAGAAAGAGAACAAAATTTTTAAGATCATATTTTCTAGGACCTTTTCTACTCCTAACTATGAAAAATACTGTTGAGTTCTATAAGTGTGTGGATGTGTATCTTTCTGTTTACTTAGAAGGATTATATTTGTCTAGAGAAGGACAAGGTGGTATAAAAATTTTGCTTACAATTTTTGGAGAGGAAAGGACACTGTAAAATGTAAATTATATAATAAAAGCAACTACTGACTGGATGTTTTTTGATGTGACAATGATTTATTGTTGTCAATTTTAATTTACTATTAATATTTATTATTCATATTATGTCTACAAGTAAGTTAAAGCTTTTAGGGTTTAAGCAACTTGCCCAAGGTCCCATAGATAATGAGTTTTAAGCAGTTTCCAAATCCAGCAGTTTGATTTGGTAATCCACCCTTTTAATAATATTTTATGCTGCATCATGAAAATGTCAAAAAGTAAATATATGCAAGACAAAAACATAAACAAAATATACTTAGGTGGAATGACCTAAGTATATGTCCACACCCAAGCATATTTTGCCACCGAAAAGAGACAAAAATACCCATGGCATATTCAGATGGAATGAAAATATTAGTTTGTTTTAGTTTGTTTAGATGTGGAGTAAGTAAATTTACATAGAAGAAATGTGGCAAGAGTAACACTTCTTCAGTTCCTATTCTGTGTAAAGCACCTTATAAGGCACTTTGGTAAATAAAATATATAAAATTAAATAAGAATTATATAAGAAATATAGTCATATAGTTCTTATATAATGATCATTTTATTTTTGAAACAATTATTTTTTACAAACACATAATTAATTTTTATATAGTAATTTATTTCTCTAATATTTTATAATTCAGATAAAGAAATGAGTAATGTGTACATAAAAAGAACTCATAATAGTGAGTAGCAATAACTATAAATAATATTTGTACCATGCTTTGTAATTTCTAGAATCATTTTTAGATGCAGATACTATTTGAGTCTCATAAAAGTATGTGTCATGGCTATAGTCATCAGTTTGGGCTGAAAAGGGCTATGTAACAAACAATCTCAAATCTCTGTGGCTGAAAACTACTACCTTTTTCTTATAACCTTTAGTCTGTATGTTGGCTTTGGTTTTCTGATCTTGCCTGAGTTTGCCTGACTCTGAATAACTCATACTTGACTCCAGGCTTACAGTTAGGTATGGGTCTGCTTCATATGTCTTTATTCGGAGACCCAGGATAAAGAAGTGGTTACTTGCTCAGGTTTGTTACCTTCAGAGTAGATCTCAGAAGTACAAAGAAAGGCAAGCTAAACCACGGATGCACACTTAAAGTCTCTGGGCATGTTATGTCTCTTAACTTTTCATTAGCTAAACTAAGTCACATGGCCAAGAACACATCAATGGAAAGAGGAAATATATTTAATGTATAGACCATCCTACTATAGGAATAAAAAGAAATGAGAGTAATAATTTCATTTACAAATGAGTACAAACTCCCAAAGTGTTTACAAGGCCTGCTTATGATCACATAGTTAATAGAGGAGTTAGAATTCAACTCTTTGTCTTAGGATGTTTACTTTTCATATGTTGCTATGATTCAGCAGTACTCTAAGAAAACAAAAACAAAAACAAACTAAACGCCAAGAGACTGAAAACTTCTCAGGAGTAGTAAGACTGATATACATGTTGAAAAATATATGAGTATTAAGAAGATTAATTGTACTTGCCAATTTACCTTAGACAGTCTTTGAGTAATAATGCTCCTCCACATCCAAAATAAAGAGTACTAGTTTGAAAGATAAATTGTATGAACACTTTAGACTTTAATAAATGGAGAGAAATAAGGAATGTGTTTTATTTAAGCCAAACCTTGTGTATAATTCCTGAAAAGGGACAAAAATGCATATGGTATATGCAAATGAGATTAATTTATTTGGAAGTGGAGGCCACAAGTTAGGGAGTATTAGGAGCAATTTATTGGAGACATAGATTGAGACCAAATTGTGGATTGTTTATTGGTTGCCAGACAGAGAAGATGGAAATTATTTTTACTGTCTTTAAGAAGCCATTGAAATTTTTAGAGCAAAATGGTGACAGCATTACAGGAATTGATCTAGAAAGATAAATGTAGGACAAATTGAATGAAAAAAAATATGGATTAAGGGAGCCAATTGTCAAACAAATTCAGTAGTCTTGATGTAGTGTCCTGATAGTCTAGGCCAAACTGAAGAGAATGGACTAGAAGGAATGGGTATGAAAGCTATCACAAAGGAAGCAGATTAAATATCCAAATGAGAATGTACAGAAAACAATTGGAAATATGGAAGTAGAGCTCAGGGAGAGGTCTATGTTAGAAGTATAAATCTGAGAGTCTAGTCTTGACATTTATTGTGTGATCTCAGACAAGTTACTTAACCACTTTGAACTTCAGTGTTTTTTTTTTTTTTTAATAAACACATAGCACTTACTTCCATGCATACATGAGAACCTACCCTTCCAAAAAAGTTAACTATGGTTATTAATTTGTGCATTAAGCAAATGTATACATTTTTTTAACTGCTACATTATTAACATTAGAGTATTTTCTCGAGAAATACAATATTAATTAGACATAGTTTTACCCTTAGGAGTTTATGGTCTGTCTAGTAGGAGAGATTCTCTTAATTAGTCAAAATACACAAGGCATAGAAGCATAGAAAAATGCTATTAAATTTGGGGGTAGGACATATTAATATTTCCAGTTGTTAGAGGCATTTATAAAGACAAAGGCAAATGAGCTGGGTCTTGCCAAATTACTATTATTTAAATATCTAAAAATGATAAATACAAACACATTTAGCAAAAGGATCAACATAATAATAATGAGATCTAACTTCCAACTTTATATCCAAACAAATAATAACCCAGTGGTTAAGTTTAGTTTAATTTATGGTTATAAAAAGAGAATTACTGTGAAATAAATTTGGGAGTGAGATTATGAGAGCCTTGAATGCTTAAATGTTAGACTGAGGAATATAAAAGAGTTGCATTGAGAGATGTGGAAAAAGAGAAAGAATGACAATATCAGAGTAGTGCATTGTTTAGAAAAAAACTGTAGAATCAAAAGTACTAAAAAATTGGTTGGATTGGAATGTGGGCTGCATGGAGCAAAATAAATAAAACAATCATAGAGAGTGCTAAAGCTTTAAATCTAAGAAAAAATGATCACACTATTGACAGAAACAGGCTAATTGAGTTTGTGTTGAAACAAAACAATTGACTTCATTTTGGTTTATTGGGTTTTAGGTGTAAGTGCACTAGCCAAGTAGTCATATTTAGCAGACAATTGGAAATATGGGACAAAATCTTAGGAGAAAAGTCAAATCTAAAGATACTAATTTAGGGCCAGGCTCGGTGGCGCAGCCTGTAATCCACAGTTTGGGAGGCCGAGGTGAGTGGATTGCGTGAGCCCGCGGGTTCGAGACCTGCCTGGGCAACTTGGTGAGACCTTATCTCTACAATGAATCAAAAAATTAGCCGGGCATGGTAGTGTGCGCCTGTAGTTCCAGCTACTTGGAAGGCTGGGGTGGAAGGATCGCCGGAGCCCAGCAGGTCGAGGCTGCAGTAGCAGGGAGAGGCCACTGCATTCCAGTCTGGGCGACAGAGTGAGACTCCAACTCAAAAAAAAAAAAAGAAAAAAGATATTAATTTAGTATTCAGTACATAAAACTGAATTAATTAGATTTTTGGATCATCAAGAAAGAAAGTGTAAAAGAGAAAGAGAAAAATAAATTTAAGAACAGAGATGGAAAATATCAACCTTGAGAGGGTAAAATGTGGTCAAGAAGAACTAAAAAGAAAGAGAAATAGAAGGAGAACCAGAAGAAGTAGTGCTATGTGTATAGAGGAAGGATATTAGCAACCTCTAAGGAAGTCATTCAAGGAGCTGCTATAGGGACAGAAGAATCCACATTTTGGTGTGTATGCGGACAATACTGAATTTTACCTGATAGAGGAATGATGCAGAGTAGTGTCAGACGTTGGTACTGTTGAGGTAGACATATGAATCATGTTAACAGAAGATTCAGTTACAGCTGGGGAAAACAGGGAGTTCAACTAATTAGAAAGAACACTGAGGCCCGAGCTTAAGGACAAAAGACAAAAAGTGAATAAACCTATTCTTTGGTTGTTCAGGAATAAGTAGGCTTATCTAGCAGGTTGTCTATTAAAGTTTACCAGTCTTATAAGGAATCTATAGCTTATATTTGTTCTTAGGAATATTCATGAATCCATGAATCAATACCTGTTATTTAAATGTTCCTACTTGTCTCTACTTTTTATTCACCAATAAATGCTTTCACTCAGTCTTTGTCTTCTGTTAAGAGTCTTTTTTTTTGACATCAGTATTTTAGATAACTCTTCTTTATAATTTCCTATTTCCATGAAATTCACTCCAGGTCATTTCACTGTGGTCATTTTCCTTTGACTAAACTAGCCCTAGGTTTTGTGAAACCTGGACTTGTTGATGGTTCAGCTTCTATCTGGAGATGAGGGCTCAGAACCTGCACCAGCTGTACTGAACAGGTGTAGTAAATACATGAAATCTACCTCAAGACAATGAGAAGTGAAAAGGCCACAATAGCAGGAAGGCATATGCTCCATGTTGGGGGCACTTGTACTCAGTTCATGCTAATTGGTTACTCATTCAGTGTATTTTGCTATAACATGTACCATTGGGAATTTTATGACTTAGGAAAAAACCTATTCTATCCTCCTAAGGAATCTTTGAAGGGATCTAAAATCATCTGTAAAAACAGATACAATTCTATCAAGCCATTAAAGAGGATTCTGGTTTCTTCATCAAAATATTTAACCTTATAGAAGGTATTAGATGTTCTTAAGAGGAGAAAAGCACAGGGTAGCATATTTACATCTTCTGGAATATGATTTTTCAACATATATTTAGTACACCCAAGGTCAGTAAGGTCATTGTGACAAGAATTCCCCACTGCCCACTCGAGATCCCTGTCTATACTGACAGCCATGAGGTCAATTAATATTTTGACAGTTATACAAAGACTTCCTTCCTTTCATTAGCTGGTTCTCTATTTCTTATGAACTCTTACCCTGTTTCAGCGCCCTTTGTAAGTCAGTACTCAGGAGTGCCCCTTACTCTATCTCTGCAAAGGCTCCTTTGATTTTCTGTCATTTCCACATATCTAATTTAACCAGCTGTGCTATTTCCAGTTTGTATTCTCCTGCAGAGAATATTTTTACTGCCCCCCACCCCCTGTGGCCAAATATTTAAATCTTATTTCACATGTGGACAACTTTCCCTTGACCTCTCAAGACAGAATGAGATGTTCTCAACTCTGCTCCCAAATGCTTTTTTATACCCCTTCAAAGTATATATTTGCTAATACATATATTCTTGTTACTAAAATGTGAGTCTGAAGAATTTAAAAACTGTGTATTGGGTCTCACATCTAATGTACTTAGCTTGTTGCCAATAGCCAGTTATTGTAAAAATGATGTTGTGCTGCATAATAAATCAACCAGACTCAGTGGTTGCAACCATAATAATTTGTTTTTCATTCATGCATCTGTGGATCAGCTAGGAGGGCACTGTTTCAGTCTGAAGGTCTGTGACATAGCACCATATGCTGAGGTCCATTGGATAATGGGACAGCGGCCATTCTTGTCTGGCAATGACAAAAAACAAGCACAATTCAAGCTTTGATTTAAGTCCATCACATTGTCCAAAGCAAGACACATGGCCAAGGCCAAAAACAAAGGGCACAAAAATACATTCCTCTTACCATGAAGTCACAAAATGAATGATAATGTATAATACACTATAGGGTAGTAAGGAATTGAACCAATAACACAACCTGCCATAGTACTTGGCATTATGATTACTGTTCAGTGTTGTTGAATGAATGCATATGCATGAATAAATTTCAAAATCACAAGTGATGCAACAAGAATATCATTTAATTTGTGGGTAAAGAACAAGACACAAGTGATAATCTGAGCTGTAAACTGTGCTGCTGTCTGAAGCTGTTCATTGATTAATGAAGTAGAAGCCAAATGATGTGACCCAGCCATGTCTGGGGCAACAAGAAACCCCAGATAACTGCAGTGTCTGTTGTGATTTATTCCTTAATCCACATCTAAGCTCAGGCACAAAAGCAGACTTTTTCATATCCTGATAGTAACTGTCTATAGGGGGAAAAAGGAAAGACAGGTATTTCCTGCTACCAGTATAAATCCCTGACACTGATGGTAGAAAGTGATTCCTTTCTAATTTCACAAGGCTCTTTAGTTTCCTGAGAACCTCTTTCCTTTCTCCCCACATTCTCACTGGGATTAGTAGCAAGAAATGATTCTTCTCTTTATTAAAGAAACACCTGATACCTATCTTAAACCCATAATTCTTTTCATTCTAAAATGGAAGGGACAATATGAGGTAAGTCAGTAGACTGTGAAATATGCAAAATAGTGAATATCTGAAGGATAACTTAAGATAAAGGAAAGAAAGTTAATCCGGTAAAATGGCCTCATATGGCTTTAATATTTTACATGTTCATAGAAAGACCATGAGAACCTCCCACATGAAAAGTCATGTCATGGATACTTGGGAGCTGGTGTACAGTCTTGTTGAGCTTTTCAAAGTTAGTGTTCCAAGAGATGAGAGCAGAGGAGTAAAGAGATTTGAGAATTCTGGAAGGGTTAATCAGGAGACAGCAGGCTAGGAAATCAGTCACCAGAGAAACCTAAATCCAAGGCAGAAGAGTAGAACTAGGGAGGAATATAGAGTTCCAAAAAGTACACCCCAGCATTCTGACAAATTTGTGTGAGAAGGCAGTCGACACAGCACCAGCAGCTTCAGCCAGAAGCCAAAGGATGGACATTAGGACAGAGCACTGTTATGGACTGAATGTGTGCCCCCAAATTCATATGTTGAAACTTAATTGCCAATTTGATAGTATTAAGATGTGGGGCCTTTAGGAGATGATTAAGCCCTCAGAGCAGAGTCCTCATGAGTGCGATGAGGGCCCTTATACAAGAGCTTTGGGGTATGGGCTTGCTCTCTTCTGCCCTTCCACCACTGAAGAATGCAGCAAGAAGGGAAGGCCCTCACCAGACACCAAATGTCAGCTCCTTGATCGTGGATTTCCCAGCTTCCAGAAATGAAAGAAATTTTTATTCTCAATACCCAGTCTCAGTTGTTTTTTTTTTAATAGCCGGACAAACTAAGACCAAATTTTTTTTTTTTTTTCCAGAGACTAAAAGGAGATTAAAGGCCTTGATCTGAAGAATAGAAAGAGGCTGGGTTAGCTGACTCCATAGTCTCAGGAATCCAGAACTCTAAGTGCCTGTGGTTTAGTGAGAAGAGACAGAGAAGAGACAGAGAAGCCTAGGATGGAGTGTGCCACATTAAAATCTGTGCCATTCTGTACAACGGAATACAAGTTCATAACTTCTCCTTCCTTGCACATAGTTTGTATGTCACATATGCCCTGATATTCTGAAAAGTGATGAACCAAGTGAAGAATGTAAAACCAGAGGAAAGAAAATGAGGGAAGGCAATGGGTGACTCATACTGTAAGCTTTCTTCTTATATTACTTCCTTTTTATTTTGCTATTAAAAAATAGCCATAGTACTTCTTTCCTTCCCCTCAGGAATTTATGAAAAGTGATTTATAAATTATTACAAAGCACTTGGAAAGAGTAAAGCACTTAATAACATTTCATACAAGGCCAAGCACAGCAAATTTGCTGAATGTTGAGAAGAGTTTCTTTAAGTTTTCAAGTCTCAACGAGACTGAGAAAAGATGGGTATAATTTTCCTTTATGTGAATTTTAAGTTAGTATGTGCATACATAAGTAAAGCCATGCTTTTTTATTTTTTCTAGATAGAGAAACAAAAACTCAAGTGTTACTATATATTTTTTTATACCCTTACCTGCACATCTCTCTCAGTCTCTATTTTTAAGTATGTATTTACTCATGGTTGAAAAAATAATGACAAAAGAAAGTAAAAAGCAAAGCTGCCTGAGCAACTCATATTAAATCTACTTACCTTTGCCAGCATTCATTAAAACAAGCAAAAGAGAAAAGACAAGAAAAAATGGATGCAGACCCAATAATCAGTTCGTGTATAAATTTTGAATGCAGTTTGTTCAGTGGTGTTCTAAGCACTCTGGAGCAGACTCAAGCATAAGACCCTTGTCTTTGCAGAGCTTAAAACTCAATAGTGAAGACAAAATAAATACACATGTAATAAAATTTTTTTAAAAACCTAAAAGCTATGGTGTGGTATTGATATGTGTTGTTTATGTGTGTGAGTGGTATAAGAAAGTTTCTGACAGAAGACATGCATGAGGAAGTTTTTATATATATTTTTTAACAGTTATAGTAGCACAGAATGAAAGGGAAGAGATTCATATATAAGGAAATGCTTTAAAGAGTTTAGTCATGGCATTTGAAGCAAAAATGGCTTGAAATAAAATAATGGAAATACGTGTTAGGTAACATGGAAATGTAGAAGATATATCTAAAAACAGTGACAAGATTCTATAAATTCTATAAATTCATTTTTAACAGTGACCAATCTTCAAGTACATAATGCTTTTCCATATTAAAACTAAGGACGAACTAAAGAAAAATTTGTATCTGTCTTGATAAACGTTTTAAGATGCAAACTGAGCCAGTATGGGTTGGTTTAAACCATTCTCTAAATAGGTATTCCTCTTTACCTAGAAAATTAGTACTAAAAATAAAGCTTAATTGTGGACCCAATCTCCTGCCTTTCCTGACTTGTCTTGCCCTGGTCCACTTGCCTTGCCCCACCTGCTTTCTCTCTTCCATATAAACATGCTGTTTCCTCAACATCTCCAAACATATACATTTTTATTTTCATATCTTTGTCTTTTTTGATTATGCAAGGTTTTTTTTGTTTTTTTTTTGTTTTTGAGTTGGAGTCTCATTCTGTTGCCCAGACTGGAGTGCAGTGGCCGCTCCCGGCCACCGCAGCCTCGACCTGCTGGGCTCCGGCGATCCTTCCACCTCAGCCTTCCAAGTAGCCGGAGTTACAGGCATGCGCTACCACGCCCAGCTGATTTTTTGATTTATTGTAGAGATGAGGTCTCGCTGCCCAGGCGGGTCTCAAACCCGCGGGCTCAGGCAATCCACTCACCTCAGCCTCCCAAAGGCGCGGGATTACAGGCTGAGCCACCAAGCCCGGCTGATTATGCAAGTTTTTATACTTGAAATGTTTTTTCCCACACAACGGAATACCCACAATGTATTCTCCAAGAACCAATCCAGACAACAACCCCTTTATGAATCAATTTCTGATGTCTCTTTGCCATACATTCTTCTAGCCAAAACAAAACTTGCCCTTTTATGGGGTTCCCCAGAACTTTGTACATATTTATATGTTATCACTTATCAGATTGTACTAGGTCTATAAATTAGTTTTTTTATGTAGTTTTTCTTGGTCCTTAGACTCGAGTTCTTTGAGGGCAGAAACTGAGTTTTTTTAGTATTTTTATTCCAGAGCATAGTATTGTGTCTGGCAGTTAGCTGGGATTAAATAAGCAATAAAGGGAGGCAGGTTATCTCAGATTAATATTCATAGCAGTTTGGAAATTCATTTTCTGTTTTCATATATTTTTCTTACTTGAAACTTCAAGCTAAAACAGCAGAAACTTTATAGAGCATTGGATTGGCAGACCAGCTGTGCCTACCTGATGTTTCCTGGAAAATAGTTGCTAGGCATGTATCTGTAAAAAAATTGAAGAAAAGGCATAAAATATTATTCTTATGTCAAATGAATGATAAAATATAAATGTATAAGATATATATCAATATTTATATGCATATAAAAATAAAAGTACAAAAATAATTATCACCTTGCTTCACCATTTAAGTTACTAATTAACTTTCATATACTCAGGGGTCATCTAGATTACTCATTCTCCAGGACTTTGACTTTCTCACCTTCTTCTATTTCTGTCTACTTTTTAATAGTTTCACTATTTTGTATACTTTAGTAAGTAATGCTGGGGGGAAAAAACAGGAAAAGTTAAAATTAGTCAATAAGTTCCCCACTCCCACCCCCAAGAATTTGGTCTGGACAGATATTTGAGGCTTTAAAAGAACTAATTATGATACCCATATTTTCATTATCTATTTGATAATGGCTATAATATAAACCACATTTAAGTGTCATTTACTTTTGAAATTGTTAAAGTTGAACACTTTTATTTTTTTACACTGTGTATAAAAAATGCTTGCTTTTTCAGGCATTTCAAAAATATTTTAAATATCGGTCCTGCTAGTATGGTGGGGTACTTAATGCCAAGCAGCAATAATCTTGGGTCTTCACTGTAGTTATATCAAACTTTTGAGATTATATCCAATGCCAAGGTATTGAGGGGTTTAGAGGGGTAGCTTTTCAATATGGTATCTGGTTATCATGCTGATATAGTCAGTTCCAACTTCTACTCCTTCTGTACTATTCTTGGGGAATAGAAATCCCAGAAGAGACTAGCAAAAGACTCTTAAAAGAGTAACCAGCTTTTCCTATTTGGATATCCCTGATCACCTTCTCTTCTCTGATTGCTCTAGCTAGGACTTCCAAAACTATATTGAACAGGAGGCGTGAGAGTGGGCATCCTTATCTTGTTCCAGTTTTCAGGGAAAATAGTTCCAATTTTTGTTTGTTTGGGAGTATACTAACTGTGGGTTTCTTGTAGATGGCTCTTACTACTTTGAGATATGTTCCACCTATGCCTGGATGTTCGAGGGTTTTTATCAAGAAGGGGTGCAGCATTTTATCAAAAGATTTTTCTGTATCTAATGATATAATCATGTAGTTTTTGTTTTTATATCTGTTGATGTATTTAATTACGGTTATGGTCTTATAAATGTTGAACCAGCCTTGCATCCTGGGGACGAAGCCTACTTGGTAGTGATAGATGATTTTCAAGATGTGTTGTTGAATCTGATTTGCTAGGATCTTGTTGAGAATTTTATCATCTATGTTCATCGAAAATATTGATCTGTAGTTCACTTTCTTAGTTGGGTCTTTACCTGGCTTGGGGAGAGTTCCATCTTTCTCAATCGCCTGGAATACTTTCAATACAATTAGTATCAGCTCCTCCTTGTATGTCTTGTAAAATTCTACTGGAAAAGCATCCAGTCCAGGGCTTTTTTGTAGGTAGTATTCATATGACATAGTCAATTTCCTGGATTTGTATTGGTCTATTTAGGGTCTCAATTTCTTCTTGTTTCAACCTGGGGAGATTGTGTGATGTCAGAGAGTCCTCCATTTCCTTTAGGTTTTCAAGTTTGTTTCCATACAAATGTACACAGTAGTCTCTGACAATCTTTTGTATTTCTTCAGGGTCAGATGCGACTTCATCTTTTGTGTTTCTGATTGTGTTTATTTGGGCTTTTTCTCTATTTTTCTTGGTCAGTCTAGCTAGGGGACCATGGATCTTGTTTATCATTTCAAAGAACCAGCTTTTTGTTTCATTGATTTTTTTGTATTATCTTTTTGTCTTCTATGTCCTGGATTTGGGCTTTTATTTGGGTGATCTGGATTCTTCTGCTGAAGTTAGGGTTTTGATGATCTTGCTTTTCCAGCTTCCTTAGGTGACTTGTTAGGCTGCTAACTTGTGATCCTTCCATTTTCTTCATGTGTGTTTGTAAAGATATGAATTCCCCTCTTACTACTGCTTTCATGACATCCATGAGATTTGGGTAAGATGTTTCTTCGTTTTTATTTGTTTCCAGATACTTTTTAATCTCTGTTTTGATTTCTGTGTTGACCCAGGTGTTGTTTAGCATTGTGCTATTTAGTGTCCATGTCTTTGTGGGTTTTGGGGGATCTTTGTTGGTGTAGATATTTATTTTTATTCCACTGTGGTCTGAGAAGGGGCATGGCAAAATATCAACATTTTGAAGTTTGTTTATGCTTGTTTTGTGGCCAAGGATGTGGACAATCTTAGAGTGCATTCCATGTGGTGATAAGTAGAATGTATATTCTGTGGTCATTGGAAGTTATCTCTCTTTGCAGACGATATGATTGTACACCTTGAAATCCCAAGAGAATCTGTCAAAAACCTCCTTGTACTGATAAAGGACTTTGTCAAAGTCTCAAGGTATAAAATAAATGTGCAAAAGACAATCACATTTCTATACACCAATAACAAATAAACAGAAACCCAAATAAAAAGCACAATTCTATTCACAAAAGCAACAAAAAAGTGAAATACCTTGGCATCTTCCTAACCAGAGATGTGAAAGACCTTTACAATGAAAACTATAAAACGCTGCTCAAAAAAATTAAAGATGACACAAACAAGTGGAAAAATATCCCATGCTCATGGATTGGAAGAATCAACATTGTTAAGATGTCCATTCTACCTAAAGCAATCTACAGATTTAACGCAATACCCATCAAGTTATCAGCAACATTCTTCTCAAACCTAGAAACAACAATGCAGGAATTCATATGGAAATATAAATGACCAAGAATAGCCAAAACAATCCTCAGCAAACAAACAAACAAAAAAACAAAGCAAGAGGTACCACACTCCCAAGCTTTAAACTTTATTATAAAGCTACAATAATCAATACAGCCTGATATTTGTACAAGAATAGGCATATAGACCAGTTTCCAAAACTGAGATTCCAGAAGCAAAACCTCAATTTCTCAACCAATTTATCTTTGACAAAGCCTCCACCACCCACTACTGGGGAGAGGAAAACCTATTCAGTAAATGGTGCTGGGAAAACTGGCTGACCTTATGCAGAAGATTGAAATAGGACCCCTACATATCCCCACACAAAAAAATTAACTCTAAATAGATCAGAGACCTAAATGTAAAACCTCAAACTATAATAACCTTAGAAAATGCAGGAGACACTCTTATGGAAGATGGAACTGGTAACCAATTTCTGATCAAAAACCGGAGTGAAGTGCCCATGCCATAAGAGATAAGATAGACAAGTGGGACCTCATTAAACTGACAAACTTCTGCAAAGCCAAAGAAGTCATCAAGAGAGCAGGGAGACAGCCCACAGACTGGGAAAAAATATATGCCAACTCTATGTATGACAAAGCCTAACATCAAGGATCTACATGGAACTCAAATGTGCTGAAAGGAAAAAACAAACAACCCCATTATAAAGTGGGCAAAAAGTATTAATAAACACTTCTCAAAGGAAGACATATGAGCAGCCAACAGATACATGCAAAAGTGTTTAGCCTCATTAGTCATCAAGTGTTGGGAACCAGCCTTGGAGGCCCGTCTGATTGACAAAGTCCAGGTGCACTGAGGACCCCCAGCTGCAAAGCGAGTTCGGGCAGCTGAGGCCCTTCTGTCTTCCGTCTTTGCTGTTGTACAGCTGAAGAATTCTGTGCAGTCCTGGAAGAAGAAAATGGCATGTTTATGTGAAGTATTCACAGCTAACCTAGAAATGTCATGGTTCATTTTTCCATTTCCCACTATGCCGTTTGGCCTTTTCTAACATATGCAAAGGTTAAACTCTGAAGCACATCAAGAATGCTTTCTTTCACTTGGCTATAAGTTACTAGATATTGCTTGAGTAAAAAATGATATAAGTATATTCACTCCTTATTTGATTTAGAATTATGTAGTTTAGTGTTTAGACATAAGGTTTTTTAGAAGCATAAGTTTATAGTAAGTTCATTATAATTCATTATAAGTTCTAACACTTATCTAGGAGTTATGTAGGTGATTTATAACACTGTTTTCACCGATTTAGGATGAAGATTAATCGTTAAGGTTCTTACTTAATTCAATAGTTAAAATTCTAAGTTAATGTTTATAGAGTGGGCTTTCACTGAATTCATAATATACTAATTGGATACTTTTATGATAAATTAACTACATACAGAGAGCAAACTTTGGACCTGGGAAACATCACTAAAAACTTCTTTTGAGTTTTCTTTAGAAATAAACACTGCAGGATAAGAGAAAAGTAACAAAGACACCTGGACAAGAAAGGCAATTACAAAGCTTTGAAGGTCATAGAAGCCCCAGAGAGAAAATTCCTGATACATGGAGAAATGTGCACTTGGAAACTTTCTTGAGATATTTCAAGGACTGTAATTCGGGACTTTGGACTAAAACTATCATTTTTGGCTTTATGAAAAAGACTTATTGACAGAAAGCAGATAGTGTTCTTGGCTTGTTTGTTGCTTCTAGACCTCTAGATGGTGGTAACTTTTAAAGGATGTGTATGTGAAGGAATTTTTTTTGTCTTGCCCCTTTTCGAATGGTATAAAAGCTTTCTGTTAACTAACATTAAATGTCATCTGTCCTGGAGTCCTCTGGCCTGCAAGCAGGTGTCCAAATATATTATTTCATCTTTCTCCTAGTCCATCTCTCCTTCAGGAAACCCAAGACCCGGTGGAAGCAGGTCCCCCGCAATCAAAGAAATGCAAATTAAAATTACACTGAGATACCACCTAACTCCTGTCAGAATGGCCATCATCAATAACACAAAAAATAACAGATGCAGTGGAGGATGTGGCAAAAAGGGGACACTTCTACTCTGTTGGTGGGAGTGCAAACTAGTACAACCTCTGTGGAAATCAGTGTGGCAATTCCTTAAAGTTCTAAAAATTGACCTTCCATATGACCCCGCAATCCCCCTATTTGGAATATACCCAGAAGAACTCAAATTACTCTATAAAAAAGATACATGCACACATGTGTCAATAGCAGTATTGTTCACAATAGTAAGAACATGAAACCAAATGTGCTGCCCATCAAGAGAGAACTGATTTAAAAAAATGTGGCACATAAACACAATGGAATATTATGCAGCCATAAAGAAGAAGAAAATCATGAACTTCACAGCAACCTGAATGGAATCAGAGTTTATAATACTGAGTGATTTTTCGCAGAAACAAAGATCTGAGTATCACATGTTTTCACTCATAAGTGGACCTTGAACAACTACTGTAATACTATAAGAAAAGGATTGACAGTAGCAGGAAACTGCAGAGGGCAGAGGGGGCAGGCAGGGAGGTGGGATTAAGTCGATATCTGCCTGGGGAAGGGGGGGCACACCTCATCAACAAGGGTACCTGCCCAATGAATATTTGTATACCTAACCCTGAATTGTACCCCACAATTTTAAAATTTAAAAAAACTATAACCAGCTACAATAAATACAAGAATTGCTGAGTGAAAATATGAATTTATCTTGTTCTCAGAATCATATATCTTTCCACCCCAACCTGTATTCCCCTGAAAATGCAACCATTTGTCTCCTGTAAAGAAATTAAGGAAGCAAAGAGCCGAAGTTGTATCAATTTCAATATTTCCATTTGTTTAAAATACAACTAATGATGTGTGAAATTAAATAATTATTACAAAAATATAATTTGTTAATTAATATTTCCTTTGATAGTTAATTAGAAAGTTCTTGCTTTGCAAATTTTTATATTAGTTTTCACTCCTTTAGACAACATATATCTCTCACTATTGAGTATATTTTTGGCCAGAATTATGATGCTTGTTTTGGCAAGTAAGAAATTTATAAACTTAGTGATCAATTTTTTATTGTGATTGCTCCTCTCTATTAGAGACATTAATCTTTGTAAAGCATTGTTTAAAAAAACAAACAAAATTTTTATACCTAACTGAGAGATTATAATAAAAGTATATCCCTTAAGACATTTCAGAGAGATGAAAATGATCTAATTTTACAGACAAGAAAACTCTAAGTATGAAGACAGTTAAATAAGTTTTTTAGTCAGACAACTTGTGATGGCTAATTTATGTATGTTGGTTTGATTGGGCTAAGAGAAACCCAGACAGCTGGTAGAACATTATATCTGGGTATGTCTGTGAGGATGTTTCCAGAAGATATTTTAGCATTTAAATCAGTAGACTGAGTAAGGAAGATTTGCCTTCACCAATGCAGATGGGCATCAGTCAATCCATTGAGGACCTGAATAGAGCACACGGCTGGAGGGAGGGTTAATTTGCATTCTGCTGGAGCTGGGGCATCCCCCACTCCCCCCCCTCTCAGTCACAGGCACTCTGGGTCTTGGGCCTTTGAACTCAGTTTGGGACTTACACTATTTGGTCTTCTGGTTCTCAAGGCTTGCACTTGGAACTATAATACTGGCTTTCCTGGGTATTCAGCTTGCAGATGGCAGATCAAAAGACTTCTCAGCCCCAAAATGTTGTGAGTTAATTCCTCATAATTATTTTATTTTTATTATTTTTAGTCCACTGTACTCAGAAGTGTCTGGATGCTGATGGTAACCACTTTGAGCCTCTTTTATAATTAGAATTCAAAAGTGACTCGTATTTATTTTTTTGTTTTTGGTATATATTGAATATTACAATTTTTTCATGCACACACAGCCTATATATTGGTTTGTTTTTCTAGAAAACTCTGATGCATAACTTGTTTGATGGGGAAAAAGGAACAAAACCTCTCTTATTTACTAATATTATTAACATGTTAAAGTTTACAAATCACTTTCATATGCTGTGTGTTTTCCATTTAAACTTTTCAATTCTCTGAATTATGCCTTATGTTATCTTCATTGCATATATATAAAAAACTGAAAGTCAGTGACTAAACAAGAAGCTAAAACCAACATAGCTAGAAGGAACAACATAGGTCTTTCTCAAATATTGTATTATTTGCAGAAACAAATAATCAGGATTTTTTTAGATTATGGATTTTTACCAAAGTATGTGTCTGTACATCTCAAATATTATTATATAAAACAAAAATTATTGATTTGGACAATGACTACTTTGGCAACCCTATCTTTTACCATGTCTACCGAGACATATTCTTCAGCAGGACATTCAGGATGGATGTCATGTTCATGTATGATCCAGGGTTATTCAGAATTATCAGTTGACTCACCCTGAATTCACTAATTTACTCTTGTATTTCTGACAGGAATGTAGCAACAATTAGACAAATTGCGAAGTTAAAGATATAGTCTTCCAGATTGCCAAGTCTGGCCACAACTTCTGACACCAACTGCAAGGAGTTAGGGTTCAACTACAAAGATTTCACACAAGACCATCCTTACTTCTGACAACAACTGCAAGTTCTGAGGTTTCCTAAAACCACTCTCAAGTTTGAAAATTTACTTTAAAGACCAACAGAACTTACTAGAATCAATTATATTGACTTTTATAGCTTATTATCAGAACAGGATACAAATTAGAACCAGCCAAAAGAAGAGAAGCCAGCCAAAGGAAGAGTAGAGCAGAGTCTGGGAGGATTTCAGGTACCAAGATTTTATTGTCTTCAACATGCATTACCTCTCAGCACTGATATGTGATAATATACAGAGAATATCATTAACCTGGCAAGTTCACCTGAGAGTCTATGTCCAGAGTTTATTGGGGTTTTACTGTATAGGCATGATAGATCAATAAATTGACACATAGTTAAACTTGATTTTTCACACTCCCTTCTGTAGAGATTGTGCTGATATTATGTGATCCAAGGAGCCTACCATGAGTCACCCCATTAGCATAATCTGTCAGGAGCCCACAACAAATAATAAAGATATTCATCACTCAGGAAATTATGAGGGTTTGGGGTTACCTTTTGAGAGCCAAGGACAAAGCCTAGATGTCTCCTTGGACAGTATCAAAGTCTACTTACTACACAAAAGATACTAATCTTCAGGGAAAGGCAACTCAGTGAA
The DNA here is from genome assembly GCF_000164805.1 of Carlito syrichta. NCBI lineage: Eukaryota > Metazoa > Chordata > Mammalia > Primates > Tarsiidae > Carlito > Carlito syrichta. Next base: position 170,103 of record NW_007225688.1, read on the forward strand.
GTACTGACACTATTTGAGAGAAAGCTATAATTTTTTTTTTTAATTTATTTCAATAGATATAAGTGGTACAAAGTTTTTGGTCTTAGTTTTAAGTATTCCCACTACTCATCTGTGCACTTTGTATTCAATAGGCGATTTTTTTGTCCCTCTGCCCCTTACTCTGCTTCTGAGTCTCTGGTGCCCATTATACCATCCTCTTTTCCTTTGCAGATCCTTAGTTTATCTCCCACTTAAAAGTAAGAACATGCAGTGTTTGGTTTTCTGTTCCTGAGTTTGTTCATTTAGGATGATGTTCTCCAATTTTATCCAAGTTGCTACAAAAGATATTATTTCATTATTTCTAGTAGCAGAATAGAAAACAATCTTAAAGTTAGTTCCAGCTACTTGGAAGGTTGAGGCAGAAGAATCGCTGGAGCCCAGCAGGTCGAGGCTACAGTGGCCGGGAGCAGCCACTGCACTCCAGTCTGGGCGACAGAGTGAGACTCCAACTCAAAAAAAAAAAAAAAAAAAAAAAAAAAAAATTTATATAGAACAAAAAAGAACCAGAATAGCCAAAGCAATCCTCAGCAAAAAGAATAAAGCTGGAGATATCACATTACCTGATTTCAAATTATACTACAAGGCTGTCGTAACCAAAACAGCATGGTACTGGTACAGAAGCAGAAACATGGACCAATGGAACAGAATAGATAATCAACAAATAAACACAAATACCTACAACCAATTGACCTTTGACAAAGCAGACCCATTCATATACTGAACAAATGACACCATATTCAACAAACGGTGCTGGAAAACTTGGATAACTATATGTGGAAACATAAAACTTGGTCTCTATTTTTCCCATTAAAAAAAATCAACTCAAGATGGATTAAAGACTTGAATGTTAAACCAGACACCAAAAAAAAAATCTTAGAAGAAAATCTAGGAATATCTCATGTGGACATCAGCCTTGGCAAATAATTTATGCCTAAAGCCACAAAAGCAAATGCAACTAAAACAAAAATAAATGTTAGGTTCAATTAAATGAAAAAAGCTTCTGAATAGCAGTAGAAATAGCCAACAGAGCAAATAGACAACCCACAGAATGGAAGAAGATATTTGCATTATATCCAGAATTTGCAAGAAAAAAATAAACTCAAACAAATCAACAAGAAAAATGTAAATAACCCCAGTAAAAAGTGAGCAAATGACATGAACAGACATCTCTTAAAAGAAGATATACAATGTCCAAAACACATAGGAAAAAATGCATAACATCACTAATCTTCAGGGAAATGCAACTCAAAACTACAATGAGATTCCATCTTACACCTGTCATAATGGCTATTAATAAAAAATAAAAATTTTTAAAAATAGATGCTGGCATGGATATGGAGAAAAGGGAACACATACACTGTTGGTGGGAGTGTAAATTAATACAGCTTTTATGGAAATCAGTATGGAGATTTCTCAAAGAACTAAAAGTAGATCTACCATTTGAACCTGCAATCCCATTACTAGGTGTCTACTCTGAGGAACAGAGTCATTATATGAAAAAGATGCCTGCACTTGCATGTTTATCACAGCGCAATTCAAAATTGCAAAGATGTGGAATCAAACCAAATGACCATCAACTAATTAGTGGATAATTAAAATGTGGTATAAATACTCTTTCTAATTTATTTTTGTGACTTATTCATAAACCTTAGCATGCTAATATTATTAGTAAGAAGTTACTGATATCTCCATAACAAATGATTTCAACCAAATATAATCAGAATGTCTATAAAAAAGTGAGTGCTGTTGCCCTAGTTACTTGGAGAACTCCACGTGCCCCCTCCCTTCTGCATCTATGCTCATATTATAATCTCTTTATCAAAAAATTTCCATAAAAACTGTATTAATTTACACTCCACGTGTCCCCTCCCTTCTGCATCTATGCTCACATTATAATCTCTTTATCAAAAAATTTCTCAATACTATCCTCAAAAATTATTATTTTCATTTTTTTTCCAGGGTCTCACTCTGTTGTCCAGGTTGGAACGTAGTGACACAATCATAGCTCACTGTAACCTCCAACTCCTGGGCTCAAGTGATCCTCCTACCTCAGCTTCCTAAGTAGTTAGGACAACAGGTACATACCACTACATCCAGTTACATTTTCAAACTTATTTGTAGAGATGGGTTCTCACTATGTTGTCCAGATTGTCAGCAAACTCCTGGCCTTAAGTAAACCTCCCACCTCATCTTCCCAAAGGGCTGAGATTATAGGTGTGAGCCACTGCACCCAAACTTTACATTCTTTAAAATTAAAGAAAAATTTTCATCTCTCTCCTCAGCTCTTCTTAATCTCCTCAGACATAATTGTTTTCCATGAGCTGGGGGATAGGAATATTGGCAAAGCATGGTTCTCTTCCAAGAGGTAATCAATCTTAGCAGACTGTGAGAATTTGAAGGTGTCATTCCTTATTTATCTTTATATTTTCAGTTTGTTAAACTGACCTGTAATAACAAGCACTCATAATGTGGTAGACATTAAGTAATTACACTAGTTTACTATGGCTGCAATAATAAAATACCACAGAGTAAGTGACTTAAAAGATAGGAAAGTATTCTTATGGCTCTGGCTGCTATATGTTCAAAATTAAGGTATTGGCAGGTTTGGTTTCTCCAGAGGCTTCTCTCTTGGCCCACTGTGTCCTCACATGGCCTGTGGCCTTTCCTCTGTGTATACATATCTATGGTGTTTCTTCCTCTTCTTAGAAGGACACAAGTTATATTGGACTAAGACTCATGCATATGATCTCATTTAACCTTAATTACCTCTTTAAAGTCCTTTTCTCTAAATATAGTCACACTCTTTAGTACCAGGGCTTAGGACTTCAACATATGAATTTGGGGGGTCCATAACTCAATCAACAACAACAAAAAAATAGATACTTAAAGGAATAAGTGATATGATAAAAATGGAGTTTAGAGTTTACTTTATACAGTATGCAAGATAACTGGAAAAGAATACCAAAAGAAAGTCAGCAAACTAGAAGACTCCTACAGGTTTTGGGGATAATAGTCCTGATCAGTGACATTTCAATGCAAGATATCAGCCTGACTTGTACAAATTGACAAATAATTTATTCAACCAGTAGTGCTGGTCAATTGCTGGCCAAGAACTGTCTTCCTTGTCATGGAGCACAGATCCAGGATGTGGTAGTACCTATTTGTTCTTCTGAATAAAGGAGCAATTATGAGTTGTGATTAGCCAACACTCACAGTAGCTGTGGGATGGGAACAGTGGCTATTAAAGAAGAATGTGTCACCAACAGTATTTGCTATCATTTATTTCTTAAAACACTTGCTTCTTAATTAAGTTTACCCAATTCAGGCACGGCTTCTACAGATTTTCTGGTTAGTCACAGTTTCTAGGTAAAGTTATGAGATGAGAAACAGGAAAAGGTCTCACTGTGAAGTTTATCCTGAGTCTAGGCTAATACTCATCATTTCCCTCATCCTGCTGGTCTAGGCACATTGCCTGGTCATTTGATCTAGATCCTCAGCCCAAATGAATCTGAGCTCTGGTTACTTTTGCAGTTCGTATCTGGGATTATGCATATCAATAAGTGCCCTAATGGATGACTTGATTGTTAAATATATTCCTTCCAGTTTCTGTTATGTAGCATAAGTCCACTTCCTCATGATAATCAGGCTCAATTATTCTTGGAAGAGGTAATTTTTTTTCTTACTCTTTTACTGGCAGGAGGAACCCAAAATGTTAAGAAGGCAGATACAGCATAAAGTTTAGAGGGCTCAGTAAGAGTCCCTCGGTGGAAACATTGCCCTTCTTGGAACCAGAAACTCTAGACCCACAGAGCCCAAAGCTGAAAACACAGAAAGTACCAGCTCCTCAAGTGGATAGGTGGAATGGGTAGTAAATAGAACCATTTCTACTACTGTTCCTTGTTTCTTAGATTCATATAATTTATTTATTGGGCATATGACAACATATAGTGACTGTTAATTTAAGGTATATACCACATCTTAAAAAACACTGGCCAATCTTTGTAAAATGTCACCTCCAACCTGTGCCTCAGTTAGCTTCTAAATTGTGTGGTATGTGATAGGACTGGTGGATTTTATAGTCATGTGCCTAAGAGTCCCTTGATTCAGTACAATATTATAAGGGATCCCATAGACAACTGCTCTGTGAATCCTTGGAGGGTGCCAGCATGACACTCTAGGCAGATAAGACATACTCATGCTCATATACATGTCAATTAATGTCATGATGAAGCATTGCCCTTATAAGTAGCTCTATCTGCTTTATTTCTGAAGTTAAATGTTGCTGATCAGTATCTGACATTCCGGATTCTATCATTCCTATTACTAGCAACCACACAGTTTAATAACAGCACCTCCTCCTATTAGGAGTCCCCGCCTGCAAAAGCCACCACTGAGTTTTCAATGTACTGATACTCCTCTTTACCAGCACAGACTATCACCTGGGTAAAATTTTTGTCTTGCATGAGGTAATGGATTGGTGATTGATAGAAGCTGGTTATTTGAGAAATTGGATTGAATTTCTTTAGCATCTTTTCAGAGAGGGAGAGAAAGGCTTTGTACATTCCAATCGTTAGAAATGTTCTCTGTATAATTGAACAGGGATAATTCATGAGGCTTTATCCATGAGTTGTGGGAAAATTTCATAATAATATATAATTTTATTTTCTATTATTCTAAGTTTAGACGTCATCCTTTTGATTATTCATTTAGCTTCCAAATACCTGGATATGAAAAATTAGTGCCTGGAATATAGGAAGTGGATCTATTTACTTAAGCTCCCTGGTGAGTAGATAAATTCAGATTTCTAGGCCTGAAATACTTAGTGCCAGTGGCAACAGAAAGCTAGTCTGTCAATATGAGATATAACTGAGTTCTTCATTACTCACAGTGTTTAGACAAGGTGAAGATCCACTTGTCATGTGTGTTAGAGCAAAGATTTTTTACAATAGGTGGAAGGAGATGATGCCTTATGAGTAGTGTTTGCTTTTCACTGTGGAACCTATGGCATTTGGTAGGCTTAATTTTTAAAACAACTATAATTGCAACTCATCTACAAAAAAATGTACACTACTGCAAAGTGTTCTGTCTTCTATTGCTAAATATTTCCGAGTCCCCTGAAGCCTTCCCTGAAGGATTCCTGAAGGTTTAACGTTGACACCCAGCAGCCTCCTGAGATGTTGCATCTACATTTTCTGTGGATTATGTGGAATACAAGAAATATCTGACTGAGTATCTGGAACCCAAGCTGCTTTCCCAGCATTCAAAGGAGGCTTGCTGCACTTGTTTTCCATTGCAGAGGATTTGTGCAAAATGGTAAGTGATAGTTGTAACTGGATATTTACTTACTATGTGGATGCAAGCAAGTGGAAAATATAAATGTCTTAACACATTCTAAAAATTATACAAGAAACAGAACAGCTATTGGTGACTGAAAATCAACAGTAGAAAGGCTAAGATATAGTTTTCAGGGAAGATGCAAAACCATCAGTGAGCAAAGTCACTAAGAGCAGGAATGTTAGTCAGACAGCCCTTGGTTCCATTCTTGATTCCAGCACAGCCAGCTCTGTGGGGTTAGAAATATATATAACAACTTCAAAGCTCATTATCCCCATCTTTTATGAGGACACCAAACTTATTGTGTCGCTATGATGAATAAATTAGATGATATACAAGCATACCTCATTTTATTGCACTTCACTTTAATGTGCTTCACAAATATTTCATTTATTGAAAATTAAGAATCTGTGGTAATCCTGTGTCAAGTAAGTTTATCAGTGACATTTTTTTCCAACAGTGTGTGCTCACTTTGTGTCTCTGTGTCACACTATGGTAATTCTTACAATATTTATTTTGGAGCACCATGAACCTGCACCCATATAAGATGGCAAACTTAAAGGATAAATGTGTGTGTGCACTGACTGCTCCACCAACCAGCCATTCCCTCATCTCCCTTTCCTCAGGTCTCCCTATTCCCTGAGACACAATAATATTGAAATTAGGCCAATTAAAAACTCTATAATAGTCTCTAAGCGCTCAAGTGAAAGAAAGAGTTGCGCATCTCTCACTTTAAAACAAAAAGTAAAAATGATTAAGCTCAATGAGGAAGGCATATCAAAAAGTCAACATAGGCTGAATGCTAGCACATTTGCATCAAATGGTTAGCCAATTTGTGAATGCAAAGAAAAATTCTTGAAGTGATTCTCTAATGAACTCATGAATGATAAAGTAAAACAGCTTTATTGTTGATATGATAAAAAGTTTTAGAGAGCTAGATAGAAGATCAAACCATCCACAACATTCGCTTAAGCCTAAATCTAATCCAGAGGAAGGCCTAACTTTCTTCAATTCTATGAAGGCTGAGAGAGTTAAGGAAGCAGCAGAAAAAGGGTCTGAAGCTAGCAAAGGCTGATTCATGAGCATTAAACAAAGAAGCCATCTCCATAACATAAAAGTGCAATGTGAGTCAGCAAGTGCTGATGGAAAAGCTGCAGTAAGTTATCTAGAAGATCTAACTAAGATCATTGATGAAAGTGGCTACACTTGACAGCAGAATTTTAATGTTAACAACAGAGTCTTCAAAACAGAGTTTTGAAGCTGTTTTTGTATATTTCTAACTCTGCAGAGCTGGCTGTACTAGAATCAAGGATGGAACCAAGGCCTTTGGAAGAAGATGCCATCTAGGACTTTCATTCTGAAAAGGAGAAGTTAATGGCTGGCTTCAGATCTTCAAAGGACAGGCTGACTTTCTTATTAGGGATTATTTAAATTTAAATTTAAAGCCAATTCAATTTAAAGCCAATACTTATTTATCATTCTAAGAATCCTAGGGCTCTTAAAAATTATTCTAAATCTATTCTGTCTGTGATCTATAAATGGAACAATAAAATCTGGATGATAGCACATCTGATTAGAGCAAGGCTTATGAAATATTTTAAGCTCACAATAGAGACCTATTGTTCAGGAAAAAAAAATCCTTTTAACATATTACTGCTTATTGATAATGTACCTAGTCACCTAAGAGTTCAGATGAAGATGTACAAGTTAATTAGTGCTACTTTCATGTCTGTTAATGCAACATCCATTTTGTAGCCCATGGATCAAGAAGTGATTTTTATTTTCAAGCTTTATTATTCAAGAAATACATTTCATAAGGCAATAGCTACCATAGATAGTGATTCCTGTGATGGATGTGGGCAAAATAAATTGAAAAGGACTCACCATTCTAGAAGTCATTAAGAACATTAATGATTCATGAGAGGAGGTCAAAATATCCACATCAACAGGGTTTGGAAGTTGATTTCAATCTATATGAATAACATTGAGGAGTACAAGACTTCAGTGAAGGAAGTAGCAAAAGAACTAGAATAAGAATTAGAGCCTAGGGTTGTAACTGAATTGCTGCAATCTCATTATAAAAAAAATAAGTTTAATAGATGAGGATTTGCTTCTTATGGATGAGTGAAGAAAATGTTTTTTGAGATGAAATCTGGTGAAGATGTTCTGAACATTGCTAAAATTATGACAAGGGATTTAGAATACTACATAAAGTTAGTTGATAAAACAGTGGCAGTGCTTGAGAAAATTGCCTCCAATTTGGAAAGACCTTGCATGGTGGTTAAAATGCTATCAAATAGCATCACAAGTTACAAAAAAAAAAAAAAATTCATGAAAAGAAGAACCCATCAATGTGGCAAACATTAATGTTGTTTTCTTTTATAAAATTGTCACAGCCACCCCAGACTTCTGCAACAACTACCCTGAATAATCAATACCCTCCATCAGCAAAAAGATTATGACTAGTTGAAGGTGTAGATGATCATCAGCATTTTTTTTTTTTTTTTTTGAGTTGGAGTCTCACTCTGTTACCCAGACTGGAGTGCAATGGCCGCTCCCGGCCACCACAGCCTCGACCTGCTGGGCTCCAGCAATTCTTCCGCCTCAGCCTTCCAAGTAGCTGGAATTACAGGCGCACACTACTACGCCCAGCTAATTTTTTTTTTTTTTTAATTGTAGAGATGAGGTCTCACCAAGTTGCCCAGGCGGGTCTCGAACCTGCGGGCTCAGGCAATCCACTCACCTCAGCCTCCCAAAGGCGCGGGATTACAGGCTGAGCCACTGAGCCCGGCTTTAGCATTTTTTAGCAATAAAGGATTTTTAATTAAGGAATATACATTGTGTTTTTAAATGTAATACTATTATGTATTTAATAAACTACAGTATATTATAAATAACACTTTTATATGCACTGGGAAACCAAAATATTCATGTGTCCCACTTTATTATAATATTCACTTCATTGTGATAGTATGTAATCTAAAGTCCTCTTGTAGATCTACTTTACTAACACCTTTTCTCTTAAATAAGTTATTTATATACATATATCTCACACATCATATACACATAACATGTTTTATATTATGTATATTATATATAGATGGGTATATGTACCACAGAGATACAAATATATTATTAAACTTGTAAAAATAATAACCTTTATACGAATAGAATTAGATTTCTGATCATTTTCATGTCATATCTTACATAAGAAAATGATATTCATTCAGCTCACTGAGATCAGCTGGGCATTTACTAAGCTGACTGAGGATACATAGAAAGGTGGGGAGCTCTGGCTATCCTAGGTCCTCAGGTATTTTTGTAACCTGATTTTAATCTAGAATATGGAGGAAACCTATAAAAATACAATCTGAGGCAAAATTCCAATCTCAAGAGGATAGAATGATAGAAATGTTGAGTTCAACTGGATTTTTTTCCACATCACTTTTTTCTAATGGCCATATAGCTTTCACGTAAGCTTAGTAGTAGCAATGAGTTCCCAACTTTTTAGAGTATTATTTTATTCTTTAATAATTTTGTTCTGTGAAAAGTTTCTCATCATGTTCAAATCTGCAGCCTCCCCCCCTCCCCCCCCCCCCGCATTTAACTTCCTAGTTTTGCTTTCTGTTGTAACAACTCAGAAAAACTCTGCTCTCTCTTCCATTTATGCAGTGGATATTTTGTATATGTTCTTGGCTTCCCAACATTTGGACCCTTCTTGTGTTTAAGGAATTCACTGATTTGTGAGTCCTGCAGGAGACTGGGAAAAGACTAAGACATATATTCATTCTCAGTCTTCCTTAGCTCAACAAAACTGCTGTAGTGGCCCTGAACTTAAATCTGATGCTAGTGACACATGGAAAGACAGACTACAGATCATGTATTACTATGCAATGTAGCCACAAGTAGTGATGAGAGAGGTTGCAAGATTGTGTTTCTAGGGACAGTAGTACAAAGGTTCAGTCAGGGTTGGGGAAGTACAGGCTGGGAGGACAGATGTCCACTGGGGTGGCAGTGGTGTATGCTCATTTAATTGGTTTCATGAGATGATTTGGGAGGGGATTCTGGCTACTACTAAACCATTCTTGTTTTGCCCATTTCCAAACTTGGTTCTGCAGCTTTATCAGTGATTTTGTGAACTAATCGATACTTTTTCATAATTTGTTTTTCTGCTTAAATTATTCAAAGTCCATTTATATTGCCTGCAACTAGCAACTCTAGCTAATACAGTATTATAGTCATTCACACAGTTGTTGACAGCTACAGTATCTTTCTTAGTCTGCTTTTCACTCTTTCCCAGATACTTAAGTAGTTAACACCTGTATTCTCAGCAGCATGTATTGTTTGCATTCATATGAAAGTCTGGATGACTGACAGTATATTTTAAGAAACTATAAATTTGAGAATTTAAAAATTTGTTCACAATCTGATTATCTCTGTGCATGAAAGAAGGATTTGGTTAAACTTCTTAAATATAAAATATATACTCTGCTATGGTTTGAATGTTTTTGTCCCCTCCAAAACTCAGTTAAACTTAATGCCCAATGCAACAGTGTTGAACCTAATAAGAGATGTTTAAGTCATGAGGGATCCACTCTAATGAATGAATTAATTCTACTATTTTTTAAAGTTTGAAGGAGTGAGCTCACTCTTTTTTACTCTGCAGCTTTGTGAAGAAAAGTGTTTTTCCTCTCTGATTCAAGGCACCATATTGGAATCAGAGAACAGTCCCTCACCAAATCTGCCAGTACCTTGGTCTCGGTCTTCCCAGCCTTCAGGACTGTGAGAAATAAATTTCTGTTCTTTATAGATTACCTAGTATTTTGTATTTTGTAATATCAACACATAATGAACTAATACATATTGTATCCTCTTTCTGAAAGTTGTTATTCTTCTCAGAGGAGAGCAGAACTTCACTGGGATTTAGTTTTTTCATGGTGGATCAGCTATGGAATATTGAGAGTATAATTTATTATCCTAAGAGTTAACAATTAAATGAATGTAAGTGAAAATAAATTATAGATTGATTGAATTCATCTGAACTTCAGGAAAAAAACAATACTCATACAGTCTCTGTGTAAATGCCAGTTAGAAATCCAACGTTCACCTGGATGCAGCCTACTTATGTAGTTAATACTCACTTGTATCCCACTACTCTATAAGTAAATAAATTTTTAAAAATAATAAAATAAAAATAAGCTATAATGAATATTTTTGAAGCATGAGGGCAAAATAGAAGGTTCTACATTCATACTCCTTCATAACAACAAAAATTTCAGTCATCCACAGAAAAAAATGTCTTTGTGGGACTTTCGGGATTTAGGTGGTAGATTATAAAACAATGTTGAAACCTAAGACCTGGGAGGGTCATTTTAAGAGAACAGGATTATTTTCAGGTAGCAGGTTTGCTGACCTTGACCTCAGCTCCTTAATTGTTAATGTACTCATCTCCCATTAATGCAGCAACCACTCCATTTGGCCTTCATCCTACCTGGTAAGAGCCATGCCCATATGTGCCTTAGGTGACATATCCACCCTCAGTTTCTGATATAGACCCTGAAGTAGACCTTAACTCAGCTCCAGTATTGACAGCTAGGGTCTGAAAGCAATTCTGTCTACCCAGGAACCCACTGGGACACATACCCACTCATGCCCTCAAAAGAAGGCCAGCCAACATTCTTTGTGGCTGTGGACTTTGAGGCAGCCTTGTGACTCAGTTTAAGCTTGCCTTAGCTGCTGTTGTCCAGAGTGAGGACTGACTGTTCAAGGAGCCACAAGAGATCCAGCAGGAGCTTTCTCAAAAATCTGAAAGAAACTACACACATTTGTGAACTTAGTAATTGGCTAGTCATCTGTAGAACATGAAGTGAATACTCATCCTAGTGCCAACCCTACAAAGTCCTTGGGCCAGTACACTTAGGGACCAGACAGAATCCATGCCCACTTGAGCCCCTGGCAATAGACCTGCCAAATTTGGCCCCTACTGCAGACACAGCAGCAGCCAGGTGACTTGGATCCAAATCCACATGACCACCGTTCCAGAAGCAATCCTACAGCAGAGAGACCCAACAGAAGAAGATGTTACCCATTGAAACTACTCTGCAAAAAGTGGAAGAGGTGTTTTGTTTCTTCTAATGCACAGACACTAAGCAAGTCAACATGAGTAATGAAAAATAAGGCAAACATAACACCACCAAGAAAACTAATAAAGCTTTAGTAACTCACCCCAAATAAATGGAGATCCACTAATTACCTGAAAAAAAAAAATCAAATTAATCATTGTAGGAAAAAATGATGAAGTGCAAGAAAACACAACTAGACAACTTAGAAAAATTAGAAAACTAATGAATAAAACATTAAAAGTTTAACAAATAAATAAAATCTTAAAAGGAAGAATACAGAAATCCTGAAACTGATAAATACAATAATGGAAATAAAAAATTCAGTAGAGCAATTCAAGCAGACTTGATCATGCAGAAGAAAGAACTAGCAAACTGGAATATAGGTTATTTGAAATTAGCCAGTTAGAGGGAAAAAAATAATGAACAAGAGCAAAGACAGTAAAAGGATTCCATCAAGCATAAGAATATACAGATGTTCACAGTTCCATAAAGAAAAGAGGGAAAAAGGGTAAAAAACATATTTAAGGAAATACTGAATAAACATTTTTCAAATATTGTGAGGATATATAGGCTGGCAGATTCATGAATCTTCCCAAGTAAGATAAATGCCAAAGAAGAATAAAAGACAGATTATAATCAAATTACCAAAATTCAATGTCAAAAAGAATCCTGAATAAAGCAAAAAAGAAGAGATTCATCACATACAAGGAAACCCTCATGAAACTATCAGCCGACATTTCAACAGAAACCAAGCAAGCCAGAAGGAGAGTGGGATGATATATTCAAAATTCCAGAAGAAAAAAAAAACTGCCAACCAATAGTATTATACCTGGCAAAAATGTTTTTCAAAAATAAAGGAGAAAGAAAATATTCTCAGGCAAACAAAAGCTAAGATAGTTCACTATGATGAGATCTGCCTCATAAGAAATGCTACAGTGAGTTATTCAAGTTGAAATAAAAGGATGCTAAGTAACAACATGAAAACATGTAAAAGTACAAAACTCAGAGGAAAGGTAAATATATAGTCACATTTAAAATATCTAATATTATAATGGTGGTGTATAATTCACTTTTAACTATAGTATAAAAGTTAAAATACAAAAGTTAAAAATAACTATAGCTATGCTAATGCATACAAAATATAAATGGATATATTAATTTATAGCATAAAGTGTGGGAATATTAAAATATTAAATTAAAATATTCAATAAATAAACAAAATTGAGAAACACTTAGTTAGACTAACCCGGAGTAAAAGAGACCCAGCACTTTGGGAGCCTTAGTTAGGAGGACCACTTGAGGCCAGGAGTTTGAGACAAGCCTGGGCAACATAGGGAGAACTCATCTCTACATTTTAAAAAAATTAGCTGGGTGTGGTGCCACACCTGTTGTCCCAGTTACTTAGGAGGCTGAGGAGTGAGGATCACTTGAACCCAGTAGTTCGAGGTTACAGTGAGCTATGATGACACACTGTACTGCACGTGTGACAGAATAACACCCTCTCTAAATAAAATAATAAATAATAATAAACAATAAAAAGAAAGAAGACTCAAACAAAATGATAAATGAAAGAGAAGACATTATGACTAATACAGAAATGCGAAGTATTATAAGAAACTACCATGAATAATTACATGCCAACAAAGTAGATAACTAGAAGAAAGGAATACATTTCTAAAAACAAGAAACTCACCAAGATTGGATCATAAAGAAATAGAAAATCTGTAAGGAGATTGAATAAGTAATAAAAAGTCTCTCATCAAATAAAAGTCCAGGACTTGATGATTTCACAGATGATGCTTATCAAACATTTAGAGAATTAATTTCACTCTTTTTCAAGCTCTTCCAAAATGTTGAAGAGAAGACAAGAATTTCAAACTTAACTCACAAGTTCAGAATTACCCTTATACCAAAGTCAGTTAGAGAAACTACAAGAAAAAATTATAAACATAAATGCTATAATCCTCAACAAAATACTAGCAAATCAAAACCAATAGCATGGTTAAAGGGATTATACCCCACAATTAAGTGGGATTTATTTATTCTTGGGATGTAAGAATGATGGTATGATGCAAATCTATGAATGTGGTACCCTTATTAATAGAATGAAGAACAAAATTCATATGATCATTGCAAAAGATACAAAAAAAAAAGTTTGACAAAATGCAACATCTTTTCATGATAAAAACTCTCGATAAATTAGAGGGAATATACCTCAGCACAATAAAAGTCCTACATGACAAGCCCACAACTAATATCATAGGCACCAGTGAAAAATTGAAAACTTTTCCTCTAAGATCAGGTAGAAGAAAAAGAGTAAAGACAGTAAAAGGATTCCATCAAGCATAAGAATATACAGATGTTCACAGTTCCATAAAGAAAAGAGAGAAAAAGAGTAAAAAAAACATATTTAAGGAAATACTGAATAAAAATTTTCCAAACAGTGTGAGCCTATATGGACAGGCAGATTCATAAATCTTCTCAAGCAAAATAAACCCCAAAGAAGAATAAGAGACAGATTATAATCAAGTTACTAAAAAAAACAAATTCTTGTCATTCAGTAAAGTACTGTAAGACCTAACCAGAGCAATTAGGCAAAATAAAGAAATAAAAGGCATCCAAACTGAAGAGAAAGAATTTAAATTGTTCTTGTTTGTAGATGACATAATCTTATATGTACATAACCATAAAGACTGTACAAAATAGATTAAAATGAAAAAATTCAGTAAAGTTACAAGGTACAAGATAAACATATAAAAAATCATCAGTGTTTCTGGCTTGGTGCAGTGCCTCACAACTGGAATTTCATCACTTTGGGAGTCAAAGGTAGGAGGATTGTTTGAGCCCAGGTATTTGAGACCAGCCTCGATAGCATAGCAAAACTTTGTTGTTAAATAAGTAGATAAAAAAACAAACAAACAAACAAAGTTTCTATATAATAACAATAAACTATCCAAAAGAGAAATTAAGAAAATTATCATCATTACAATAGCAATTAGGAAGAATAAAACACTTAGGAATTAATTTAACCAAGGATGTTAAAATTTTGTACACTAAAAATCTATAAAACACTGATAAGAAAAACTGAAGAAGACAAAAATAAATATATAGAAATTGAATTCTCATGAAATAGAAGAATTACTATTCTACAAATACCCATACTACCCAGAATGATCTACTAATTCAATGTAGTTCCTATTGAAATTCCAGTAGAAATAGAAAAAGACAATCCTGAAATTCATATGAAACCATAAAAGATCCCAGAGAGCCAAAGCAATGTTGAAAATAAAGAACACTAAAAATGAAGGCATCGCACTCCCTGATTTTAAATTTCTGTGTATTATAAAGATATAGTAATATAAGAATACAGTAATGGCATAAAAACAGAAACAGACCAATGAAACACAATAGAGAGCCCATGAATAAATCTTTTAAATATGGTCAACAAATCTTTGATAAGGACATTGAGAATACACAGTGGGAAAAGAGTGATTTTTTTTTTTAAGAGATGATCTTTTTAATAAATGGTTCTGGGAAAACTGGATATTCATGTGTAAAAGTAGGAAATAGGACATTTGTCTTACAAGATACAGAAAACTAACTCCAAAGAAATTAAAAGATTAAATTTAAGATCTGAAACCATACTAATTCTAGGAAAAATTACTCATTGACATTGATTTTGGTAAAAATTTTTTGCTGTGATTTTAACAGTACTGTAAACAAAAGCAAAGAATGACAAGTGGGATTACATCAAACTAAAAGTCTTCTGCACAGCAAAGAAAACCAACAGAGTGGAGAGACAACCTATGGAATGAGAGAAAATATTTTCAAACCCTATATATGATAAAAGTTAATATTCAAAACTCAATAGTGAAAAAAAATAAATACCAACCCAATTTCAAAATGGGTAAATGAAATGAACACACATTTTATCAAAGACTTAAAAATGGCGAACAGCTATATGAAAATGTATTCAACATCACTAATCATCAGGAAAATACAAATCAAAAATCACAATGAGATAATCACCACACATCTGTTAGGGTACAACTTTATTTTTCCCCTTTTATTTTATTTGAAAAATGTGGGGTACAAGTAAGGATTAGGTACATAAGTGACCTACATACAGTTGAAGTTTGGGCCTCCTCTGGTCCTCACTTCCCCTGGCTGAGGATCAGGTACCCTTAGTGATGTTATGCGTCCCCCACTACCTCCCTCCCCTGGTATTGCACTGCTACTGCCAATCCCTCTTTTGTAGTATTTTGACTAATGTTCAGGACCCATTTATGAATGAGAACATGTGGCATTCAGTTCTTTGTTTCTATGGTCAATAATTGAGTATTACAAACTCTATTGCAGTACTATTCACAATAGCAAAAACATGGACAGCCACGCTGCTTACTGAAAGTGAACTGGATTAAAAAAATGTGGTACACATATACATGATGGAATATTATGCAGTCATAAAGAAGGATAAAATGGCTATTTTCAAAGAGTCAAGAAATAAGTGTTGGTGAGGATGTGCAGAAAAGAAAACCCTTGTATATTGCTGGTGGAAATGTGAACTGGTAGAGGCATCATGGAAAACTGTACGGTGCTTCCTCAAAAAATTAAAAATAGAACCTTTGTGCAATCCATCAATTCCACTTCTGGGTATTCTGCATAACCATAGGAGATGAAACTAGTATTTAGAAAAGGAGATATTTTTACCCCCATGTTCATTACAGCATTATTCACAATAGCCAAGATGTGGAAATAACCTAAGTGCCCATTACTGAATGAATGCATAAATAAAATGTGGTATTTATATACATAAAATATTATTTAGCCATAAAAAAGAAAATCTTGCCATTTGAAACAACACTGATGAACTTTTAGGACATTGTGCTAAGCAAAATAAGCCAGACACAGAAAGGCAAATAGTATAAGAGCTCACTCATATATGGAATCTAAAAAAGTCAAACTCATAGAAATAGAGTGTAATGGTGGTTATCAGGAGCTGGGGGCAGGGTGGAAGAAATGGGGAAATATTGATCAAATAGTACAAGTTTTCAGTTACAAAATATGCTCTTTCTGGAGAGCTAATGTCCAGCATGGTAGATAGAGTTAATAATATTTTATTGTTTACTTGAAATTTGATAAGAAAGCAGATTTTAAGAATCTCTTACTTCGCCCCACCACACACATAAGTGGTAACTATGGCTGGTGGTGGAAGTGTTAATTAAACTGTGGTAATCATTACACAATGTGTACATATTTCAAATCATCATGTTGTCCACTTTAAATATATACAATTTTTATTTGTAAAAGATTTTAAAAATAAAAATAGCTACAATATATTGAATTTTTTATGTAACCTTCCATAATATGGGTGCTTGATATAAGATTCTGATAATTCAAAAAATACTTCTGGGTGGGTTTAAATACTACTTTCAGATAAACTGAAGCTTAGAACGTTTGAACAATTTGCTTCTTGGTTCAAATGTTGAAGGGTGATTGATTTTTCATGTTTAAGACTTCACAGCTCTTTCTCCTAAGCCACATTACTTCCTAAATGTGATGCATGTTTTAAATTAATGTTCATATAAAACATAAACTAAAATAGATTGTCATAGTCAATATCATTTGTCATCAAAATGAGTTAAATATGCAGCTGTAACTGTGTGTGTGTGTGTGTGTGTGTGTGTGTGTTTGTACTGATTATGTATGAATGTCAGACACATGAGTTTACACTCCGGCCTGCTGAAGCGTGAAATCTTTATATTGTTCTCAAAAATTCAAGAAATCAATAAAATGGAATTAGGATAAAAGATCAAATTTTTTTTACAGTCATAGCTTTATATATAATATAGGTTTTCATAACCATGATTGCTTTAAATTGCTTTTAAAGAAATTACATTTATTAAGATTTTAAAAACATTTTAAAGGGATAAACTAAGTACCTTAAAATTACATAAATACAATTTGAAATTTCAGACAGTGTAAAGCAAAGAATTTCTAAAGAAGGTAGTAAAATTCTATCTGGCTCTTTATGTAATATGACTTTAAAAGAACTCATCAGAAGATTCAGAAGATTTGGTTATAATGCATACAGCTATGAACTAAATGAGTGATCTTGGATAATTTATTAGTCTCCTTGAACCTCAGAAATCTTTTTTTTTTTTAACCAAGAGATTTATTAAAGGGGCAGTTACACAAAGGGACTGTAACCGAGGAAGAGTAAGAGAGAGAGAGAGAGAAAGAGGGAAGGAGAGAGAGAGAGAGAGAACCTCAGAAATCTTATCTGTAAAATTTAAGTATTAAGCTGAATGGTCTCTGACAGCCCTAAATAAATTTATCAGTCTAAAACTTTCTAATGTAATTGGAGAAACAAACCAATAATCTACTTTTACATGTCAAAAATATATTTCTATTGTAAATACATAGTAAAATTAAAGGTATCAAACAAATTTGTCATTATTGAATTATCAGGGTAAAAGGTCTGGTTTATTTTCTATACACTTGATTATGTATCTGTCATTAGTTACTAGATACATTTATTTAAGTAATCTGTAAATTATATGTAAATATGAATGTAGCATGAAGGAAAAGTTGTCTAATCATCAAATTTACATGTTACAAGAATTTATGAAAATAGAAGACAATTTTAGTTTTAAAGATAAAACTATCTTTTAGAGATAAAAATACCTTTTCTTTTATGACAGAACAATACTTGTTTATTGTAGTTATATTAAAAAGTACAGACAAAGCAAAAAAAAATGTTTTACAATCCCTTCACTTAAAGATAATCATTACTAATCTATGATTATATCTACCTAAACATTTTCTTATTACTTGCTCACAAAATGATGACACACTGTACATAAAATTGTATAATTTGCCTCTTCCATTTTAGCAATACATTGTAAATGTCTTTGATATTAATAAATATTATGTACTTCCTCTGCTGTCCTTCCTTGAGATCCAGCCAATCTAAGAGAGTGCTGATCCATTCTGTAAAATGGAGATCTAGATACAGAACAAAAAAAGATGCCATCTTACCTGTAACTTACTTGGCATGGTCCAAATGTGTGTGTCACCCCAAATCTATATGTTGAAATCTGAATTTCCAGTGTGATAACATTAGAATGTAGGGCCTTTGTGTGGTGACTAGGTCATGAACACCAAGCCTTCATTAATGATATTAGTGAATGTCCTTGTACAAGGGACCTGAGACTCTCTCACCCCTTCCACATGTGAAAACACAGCCAAAAAATGGCTGTTGATGAAGCGATAAGGGGAAAGATGTAGTTCTATGAACCAGTAAGAGGGTCTTTTCAGACACTGAATCTGATGGCAATGTGATCTTGGATTTCCCAGCCTCCATAACTATGAGATATGAATTTGTTTTGTTTGTTTGTTTTTAATAAGTGACCCAGTTTATTGCATTTTGTTTTAGCAGGATAAAGGGTCTAAGACACTACCTTAGCCTGTTCCTTTACCTTCCTTACACTGGAATTTTTCTAAGACTGGACAAATATAAAAATTTAATTTCCCGAGTACAGGTATATTTTTAAAGACTTAACACATTACCTAGGAATATGCAAGAGTTGTATAGTCTGAAAAATTTGCTGTAACTTTTTAGATTTACAGTTTGCAAAGTCAATCCTATGGAGCCTTGCAAAGGACTCATAGGTATTATATCTAAGCACTATTGAAAAAGAACATGTTCTATACATATTTAACTATCTCATTAGCAGCATATGCTTTGGTTAATTACAAAGTTGTTCTTACCATACTACATATATATTAAAATCTGGCTTAAAGTAGCAAAGCGTACAACTTAAATGATGTGTGTTTTTGTGTGAATGGACTCCAGAATCAACTTTTTTCTACATCAATGGGTTTAATCTTTACTTTTGGTCTTTTAATTTTTTCATTTCTTCTAGACCATTTCTAGCTATTTTTTTTAAAAACAGGAAGCAAGATTTATTGATATGGGGACGAAGAGCCAGCAGAGTGAAAGTCTTCATGAGTGCAGGGCCCGCCACTTGTCCAGGGGTCCGTGATTGGGGACGTATTTGACCCCACAGCCATCTGGGATGAGCCGCTTCTCAACCACCATGTCTTCAAATTCATCTGCGTTAAACTTGGTAAAGCCCCACTTCTTTGAGATATGGATCTTCTGGCGGCCAGGGAACTTGAACTTGGCCCTGCGTAGAGCCTCAATCGCATGCTCCTTATTCTGCAGCTTGGTGCGGATTGACATGATGACTTGGCCAAGGTGCACCCTGGCCACGGTGCCCTAGGGCTTCCCAAAGGCACTTCGCATTCCTGTCTGGAGCCTACATTGGGGATGTGGCAAGGTCAGACATGAACACACACTGGAAAGGGCTGTCTCCAAGGTCCTAAGAGCAACCTATACAAGAAACAGCCTGCGTACACTACCAAGGAAGCTGCTGTTTGCAGCCATTGCACACCGGGTCCCCACGAGGAAAGGAACACGGTCGGCTTACTTGGCTGCAGATCTAGCTATTTTTAATAATAAGGATAAAAAGTTTAATTTTCAGAAATATTTGTTAATTGGATAGGAATTTTCATAAACACAAATGACCTTTGTATCTATAGGTTGGAGATATACTATATGTATTTAAATGCTAAAGATTGTGGATAATTTATCCTTGTTTTAAAATTTATTTTTAAAACAAAAATAGAAAAAAGTTTTTAAGTACATAGAATCTTGTATTTAATATTTAGTTTTTGAACAAATAACTTTTTTGTTGTAATGTACAATTATCACTCCAAATCTAAAATGCTTTATTGTTGCCTTATAAAATTAGAGTAAAATATATCTAGTATCTATATATAGAAAGAAAGGGTACATTAAATTGGGACAAGGTATTGTAATGATCAAAGTTTGTGCTGCTCGATGGAAAACCATATTTTGAAGAAACCAACATACATATACTAAGGCATCATTATGGAATTTTCTGCAACAGCAGTGATGTCAGGGTTGCAAAACATGAAAAGGTATATTAGTGATGTTGACAGTAAGTGAAAATTTTTCTCTTATAATGGAACATTTTTTTCAGAAACCCTGCCAAAATTTGTGTCAACATTGTAAACATTTTCACTCTAGTAGTTTGAATTCTAGCATTCTTCCAGAAAAGACTCCTTAATTTATTAAAGTACAGGGAGGGACCCCACAATCTATGAGGGATACATTTTAAAATCCTATTGGATAATTTCAAGAGAAGATAATACATAAATGTATATATACTATGTGTTTTCCTTTACATACATACCTATGATAAAGTTTAGTTTATAAATTAGGCACAGTAGGAGATTAACAATAATTAGGACAATTATAAAATATACTATTTAAAAAGTTATGTGAATAAGAAATATGAGTTTATACTTACATAAACTTAGGCTTGTAAGTTTATACTTAACTCATATATGAGGCCGGGCTCGGTGACTCAGCCTGTAATCCCAGCACTTTGGGAGACCGAGCCTGAGGGTTCGAGACCCACCTGGGCAACTTGGTGAGACTTCGTCTCTACAATAAAATAAAAAATTAGCCAAGGGAGGTAGTGCACGCCTGTAGTTCTGGCTACTTGGAAGGCTGAGGTAGAAGGATCGCTGGAGTCTGGCAGGTCAAGGCTGCGGTGGCCGGGAGTGGTCACTGCACTCCAGTCTGGGTGACAGAGTGAGACTCCAACTCAAAAAAAAAAACAACAAAAAAAACTCATATATGAGTGCCACACATCTATTTTTGTATCACAGTTGACTGCAAGTCACTGAAACAGTAGAAAGTGAAACCATAGTTAAGGGTGACTACTGTATTGTTTCCAGAAATTTTCATTTGTTTCACAAGTATTTTTAGGACTTTGGTATATATATCACTGATTTAAAGTGATATTATTTATATGGTAGTCATCTCAAAGTTATTTTTAAGATTCATCTCTTACAGTTCAATTATTGTTTGGGAAAGAGGAAATTCTATTTCTATTTTTAGAGGGATAGCAAGCGAATGAAGATGAATTTTAATTGATTTACTAAAGGTCAGAAAGCAAGTCAAAGGCAGTTTTGGCCTACAGCTCCAATTTGCTGAAATCAGCTCCGTGTTCTTAATTACATGTATGTATTGATCAATTGACATTTATATTCCTCTACTATCTCTTGGGGAATTAAAGTAACATATAGACCTTATTTTTATTGACAAATTGTCAATCAATTAATCATTCAATAAAGATCACTTAATAAAATATAGTATTTTGGCATAATACATTTTTGGTTGTGCAATTACACAAATAAGCAGAGGACAAACATAGGTGGCACGCAAAAATAATTTTTTTTTCCAGTAGATAGTCTATTTTCAGAGCCAGGTAGATAAAATAAGTTACTTCTATGTATTATAATTTATACACATAGACATCCTAAAGTGTAAACATTGGCCAATGTACCCCAGACTATACTCCAGTATGATAGCCAATGAGGTACCAGATGTTCAGTATCTCTAATATTGTATTTTCTTTTCTTTTTTTTTTTGAGTTGGAGTCTCACTCTGTCGCCCAGACTGGAGTGCAGTGGCTGCTCCCGGCCACCGCAGCCTCGACCCGCTGGGCTCCAGCGATCCTTCCGCCTCAGCCTTCTGAGTAGCCGGAAATACAGGCGTGCTCTACCACGCCCGGCTAATTTTCTTTTCAAATTTTATTGTAGAGATGAGGTCTCACCTGCCCAGGAGGGTCTCAAACCTGCGGGCTCAGGCAATTCACTCACCTCAGCCTCCCAAAGGCACGGGATTACAGGCTGAGCCACCGAGCCCAGCTAATATTGTATTTTCATAGCCCCTGAAATATCCCATAGCATCCCTTTCCTTGTCCCTCCTTTCAGGCAAATCTCCCTCAACTGTCCAGTGTGCCTCTAAAATTCATCTCTTTTAGGAATAAAAATTTTTATTCTACAATGAGTGATGGCATAATCAAAAATCCATGTAAAGTTGTCACACTATGAATAAATGATTATTAGAAGTATTTCTCCAAATAGTAGGATTTGGTACATTGTAGGAAAGAAACTAGAGAAATGTTAAGCAAAAATGTGGAAGAAGGAAAAAAAAACAGAAGGACTTCGGTATACTAAAGAAAGGCTTTCTATTTTCTAAGAGTTCTGCTTGGTGAGGTGAGTAAACTTGAGGAATGTGAGTTAGTACAGTGACTCCAGTGTGGATATAGATGAAAATAGTAAGTGAAGAAAAATGTTGAAAGGAGGGTGGCGGGTAAGAGTTGAAAAACTACCCATTGGCTACCATGTTTACTATTTGGTGATGGGTTCAATAGAAGTCCAAACCTCACCATCATGCAATATACTCATGTAACAAACCTGCACATGTACCCCCTTAAATCAAAGTAATAATAATAATAATAATACACATGTGAACAAAACGAACAAAATGAAAGTTAAAGCTGATCAATGAAAAGCCAACTTTCTGGGTAGGACTTCGCAATAGATATTGAAAGACAAAGAATGAATGTATATTCAAGTCTTGAATTTTGACATATGTTTAGAATTGGAGGTGATTAGAGTGATTTTCAGGGCATTTTCAAGAGTGATTTCACTGATTTCTGATGAGATGGCTTGATAAGAAAAATTAGAAAGTATTATACCATGGTAACCTTCATATGATGACCCCCGTGGTTGTACTTTGGTTCATACTGTCTACTGTGCTTTCTTTTATGCAGTGTAATTATAGCTAGTCTTAGCTATATGATTTCCCACTTTTCTTCTATCAATGACACATGTTCTTTCTGAATCTACAAAGTCAAATATATTAAATTATGTCAGCCTTACCATATATCTTCAACACACTTATAATTGTATTTTATATTATAAGCAACAGAAATTTCATCTTTGAATTATACCCCTTTGGGTGGTTAATTAAAAGACTAAACAAAATGCATACATTTCTGAAATTTATTAGCACTTTTATTCTATACTTTTTCTGAATCACCTGACTCTCTACTCACCTTGTTCCATATCCTGCTCTCACTTTCATTTTTAAGAAAATATAAGAAATTCAATCCAATAATGAATAAAGTAAGTGTGGTACAGTTTGGTAAAAAGAAGTATAAAAATTAAAAAATGAGAGAAATAATTTTGAGTCCACTGCATTGTCTCATCTCTAAGCCCTTGTAAGTATAATATTTATATTTGAAATAGACTTCCTTACTTGGCTAACATCTGTTGCCTTCTATACTCCACCCACTCCTTGAATTGACTATGGCTGTATTAAATGCTTCCTTCAATGGTTCTAGACACCTTGGGAGTCACACTAGTTTAGCCTCTGTCACACTGTTGATATTGCCACTAGACTGGGGATTACTTGAAGGCAATAATAAAATGTGTGTATGTTTTTTACTGTTGTATCTTACAATACAACAATACATTAAACATGGAAAATGGAAGGAAAGAAGGAAGGAAGGGTAAGAGGGAGGGAAAGAAAGAGAGGAAGAAGAATGGCAGAAGCAAAGAAAAATTCCATTTTTAAATAGATAATGAACATTAAGCAATGCCCTTTTTTCAGATTTTAACTCCATAGTTTTGTGATTATTTTCATTATTTTTATTGGTTCACAGAAACATAGCTTGAAGTTGATGGATGCAGTAGTAACTTATCATAACTAAGCACATCCTCAGAAAGTGAAGCATTTTTTACTTTATTTTTTAACAATATGGTGATATGACAATTATTCAGACTGTGATGAAAAGGCATATGTTGAATCAGTGTGAAATCCAGGCCCCAAGACAGGAAGAAAGTGACTTTTCCACCAGCCCTCTCTCTTGCTATGATGCTGTACACAGTGAGTGTGTGTTTAATAACTGTAGCTTGATGATGATGGCAATGATAAAAGTAACAATGAGGACAGTGATTTCCAAGCTATTTCCTTTCCATTTTACATATATACATCCCCTTGAGTTTAGGGGTAGCTTAGATTTATTTGTGTTTACTCTTATACTACTTCATTTAATGCAGACAAAGATGAGCTCTGTGATAAACAACATAAGAAATGTAGAAGCAATAAGTGACTTCTATTTTCACCTCTGTGAAATAGCTCATAAATGCCCCATTTGTGTGAAAATGTCAATTAGTTTTGAATTATTAAACTGATGTGAACTCTTCACCAGATTGTATATTTTTATAAATGTAAAATGATGACCAGCACTGTCTGCTTTTGAGCCATGACTAAGATATTAGTGACTAGACGTCTAAAGATCCCAAGGATTTCTTTTAAATACCCCGTCCTGGAATAGCTACCAGCACCGATTCTCCAGTCTCCTTCTGAGTAAGATATCAAGAAATGCTGCTGAAGTCATTTCCTGTTTCCTTTGCACTTCTTTCAGATTTCTATGACATACTTAATCTGGGTCTTGTGCCCTGTCAACTTTTAATAGTTCTAATTGCTCAACTATCCACTCTTGTGTGATCATAAAATCCTTTTAACATTCCACTTTCCCCTCAAAATGTATCTTAGTTTCCGGGACATGACCTTCAGTTTCTTTGGTAAATACGCAGGCAGAGAATTCATTCAGGCTCTCTGCTAAGGCAGCCTCATCTGTCACTGACTTCCCACTCATCCCCTTAATGGCCCTATGGATGCCTGACTGGGTTGTATGCTTTTAAAGTCATAAAAAAAAAAAAAAAGATATACTAAAACAAATGAAAAGATAAATTTGAATGAAATGGAGGAAAAAGGACTGATAGATCAGAAAAAGGTAGAACTCAAAATATGCAGGATGTTCTCAATTTAAAAGTTAAAAAATTAAGGAAAAAAATAAAAATAAAAAAATAAAGTCATAAAAGAGGTTTGTCCTCCAATTTGGTCATTTCTTTGCCTCTTTTTCTCCCCCAGGTCCTTTTTAGATTTCCCTTCAAGTATTGAGGATTTGATTTTCTATTCCTTTAAAAAATTTTGAATCCTGATAAAGGGAGGGGGAGCCTTTTCTTTGCTGCATCATTCTTGAAGCTTTACTTTTCCACTCTGATCTTGTGTTGGAGTTTCACTCTGTCACCCAGACTGGAGTGCAATGGCCACTCCAGGCCACCACAGCCTCGACCTGCTGGGCTCTGGCGATCCTTCCGCCTCAGCCTTCCAAGTAGCTGGAACTACAGGCACGCGCTACCACACCCAGCTAATTTTTGATTTATTGTAGAGATGAAGTCTTGCCAAGTTGCCCAGGTGGGTCCCAAACCCGCGGGCTCATGCAGTCCACTCACCTCAGCCTCCCAAAGGTGCGGGATTACAGGCTGAGCCACTGAGCCCAGCTCCACTCTGATCTTGTAAAATGCTAAACAAATTTACCACTTATTAGTGGGACTGGCATTCTGGGTGATGCTGTGTTTTTAAAAAACACTTCCTTGCTATTTACCCTGACCTTAGTTCAGTGGCTTGTCTTTTTTCTGAATTAATGATTATATGCTGTATTATATTTTCTGTCTTCCTAAATTTCCGTGTTGTCTCTAAACACCTCTAGCTTCATTAGGGATTAAATCATATGCTCAATGAGAATTAACCACTGCTTCCTATATTCTCTCTTTCCTTTGGGTCCTAAATATTATTTAATTCTAAACTTGACATTCTTTCCTCCCTTTTCGGGTGATGTACACATTAAATCAGAAATCAGCTTTGCACCAGATCCAGCCTCACTTCCTGTGCTTGATGTAATCCTGTCCTATGGCTAGATAATTAAAATCTTCCACTATTACCACCCTGCCCTTTTCTTGCTCTGTGTGGACGTGTGAGAAAAAGAGAGAGAGAGATAGATCTCATAGTTCATTTTTTTGCTAAGACAGCCTGTAACATTACTCTTATCACATTTTCAACCAATGTATAATACACTCTTATCCTTTGTCATAGGTTATTTCGGAAACTTATCATTCAGAAATTATCAAATTTTTCCCATAAACAAAGAAGTGTCTTTCTTATTTCTGTTGATTCTTACAAATTTGAGTGCCTGATACAGAGTAGTCATTAAACGGTTTATAAAAGCCCCAGGATTAATGGTACTAACATTAACAAGGTTTTGTTAAACAATAATTGACCACTTTATGTAAGCAATTACATGCAGTGTGTAGGAAATTATTATGATATACGCACATGTCGCATGTGTGCTGATGACCTTATAAAATGGCCGCATATTTTTAAAAGAAGCAGAGCCCTGCATAAAAAGGAAATTTTGAAAATCTGGGAGCAGTCTTTGGATTGTTTGCTGCCACTGCTTCTAGGCAACAGGCAAGAGATGTTTACAATCTGGGCTCTCCCCTACCCCCACCTCTAGAAGCTTTTCATCTGCTGCTGCTGACGCTGTTGATAGAACTACAAGACCCAGTGCCTCATAGTGCCCCTCCTCCACCTTTCAAGCTCCTGGAGCCCAGCTGTTAAGGCCTATCTAGCTAATCACCCCCTTTACCACCAGGTTCTTTTGTGGAAGCTAATGTCATGTTCAGAGAGGACAGTGCTGCAGGGAGAGGAAAGGATTTGATTTCTCATTTTACCTGTGAGAAAAACAGCATCAGGAATAAGGTGCCTCTCTTGTCTTTGATGTTTGACTTCATTGTCACTCACCTTCTGCTGCTTTGGGGTAGCCTCGAGAAGTGAAGTGTGATCACAGTTCTCTAGCTGAGAGTTGAACTTAGAATAGGACATTTGGCCCTGGTTTCACAAATCGTCTTTCTCAAAGAGGATGCTCACTTTTTCCAAAATGATAAACAGAAGGGAGCATTATTTTAATTTACTTTCCAAAAGCATGAGCAACCTATGTCTGTTTAAGAAAAGGAGGGGTAGAAATTTAAGAAAACTGCAACAATATTAGAATATCAAAACTAAAGGTAACTTATTTCTTCCTTTAGCAAACAAGATTAATTATTCTTTTGTCTTGTGAAAGTCAAGAGAAAGATATTTGTAAAAGGAAGGAAAGGCATGTAAGAGGGAATTGAGGAAAATAATATTTGGGGACTGGGGCTGTTAGGCCAAGGTTACCGTTCCAGTTGCCAGGAAACCTCTTATATCTTGTTTTGATACTATCCAGAGCTGCTCAGACTGACCAACTAGAATAGCAGCTGAATTTCGAACATGTCAGTTCAGCAAAGGCTGAGTGACAGTCTTTCAGGGATGTTGTAGAGGGTCTTAATTTCTCCACTTGCAGGGAGGCAACACTGGATCATTTTTTAGGGACAATTATTTAGAGCCCTTTCACTCCAACTTTCTGATTAACAATGAATTTAGTGCAGTCAGGGAGAGAAGTCTTTTAGTCCATTTATTATGAATTCAGACTCTGGGACTTGATACTTGTGTTCTAACCTTGGCTCTGTTGCTTTTCTTCAGTTTCTTAATAGGTAAAGTAGAGAAGAGACCTCATAGGGTTACTGATGATTTAATTAGATCATACTCATGAATCACTTAAAGCACAGCTTGGACCATAGTAAGCATTTGAGAAATGGTAGCTATTATAATTAATATTTTTTTTGATGAATTAGTGAAGTAATTAGTAATTAAAATTCATCTTCATGTTTGCTATCATAGTTATCATCACCAACAAAATTTGATTAGTATTTAATATCATTGGACCAAATATTTTCTAAATTTTATCTATGTAATAGAAAGAAAATAATCCAACTTAAAAATTGTACTAAAAAATTGAGCTTAAATGTAAACATCTCTATTCCTTAATGAGGTCAGGTTGGCAAATTTGCCATTGATATATCTGTGAATTCTTGTTTCCTTCAAACTCTCTAAATATTACTAATAAATAACATCTGTTTAGTACAAGATGTGTTAGTATATATAATTACATTTGATCCTGGACCAGCCCTTAAAATAATACAGTGGTTATCCTCATTTTACAGAGTGAGAAATAGGCTCACAGGGGTTAAATGATTTTTCTGATTTTCCTAGCTATTAAATGATGTAGCTGAGATCACTTGTCTTCTGATTTTAAATTAATTTCCTTTCTTACTATGTGCTTATGCTTCTACCATGTGAAATGCGGCATTGTATTGGGGGGTGAAGGAGGGTAGATTGAAAAGATAGAATAAATGAGAGGGTAAGAGAGAGAAAAAGAAGAAAATAAATGTGCGGATAGTAAGTTATTCATATTTATCTTCTGCAAAACAAGGGGAGTGCTGCTGGACGATAACCTCCACAGATCTTAAGATCAATGAAGCATCAAGCATCAGGGCCTCAGTTCTACTTGAAGACACATCAGGAAAAGGCATAACCTGACTCCTAGCTTTTCACCCACCAGCTCAGGTACAAACAGATGTCCCTTTCTCAAAGACCCCTTGTCTTTTCTGTCTGGATTTTGTTGATACTTCAAACATTTACTTACACAATTTCAGGCAAAAACTTTAGTAAGTGAGGGTTTGGCTGGAAGTTTTGAACTATCATGTTCTAAACACAACTTGTTTGATTAAGGCTGGTTATAGATAGTATGGAGCACCTGGACCTTCAGAGCCTTTCCTGGATACCATTTCATTTTAATGTAAAAGTGATGACTTTAATCTAGAAGATTTTATTTGACTTGGACTCTTGCTACTTTAGAGTTCATCTGCCTTCCTTTACATTCTCATAGCAACGGGAAACTACTAAAAAGCATTTGGTCATAATTTTCACCTGCCAAAGGCAGGAGGGTATAGGCTCTTCTGTTTTCTTTCCCAATTAATCCACTTTTACCCATTCATGAGTTGTTTATGCAGGATTTGAACTCCTTTCTTAAAGAGCACTTCAAATGGCTGGAAAAAATACTGAAGCCATAGTAATATGTTGGTAGTGGTCTGCCTCACATACTCCGGACCTTTAATCAGATCAGGAAGAGAAATTTGTTAAGATTTGGTCCTTCCGAGCCGGGCTCGGTGGCTCAGCCTGTAATCCCGCGCCTTTGGGAGGCTGAGGTGAGTGGATTGCCTGAGCCCGCGGGTTCGAGACCCGCCTGGGCAGCGAGACCTCATCTCTACAATAAATCAAA